>NC_079894.1:15832223-15941964 GCF_024868665.1 Triplophysa rosa
TATATATATATATATATATATGGGTATGATATATCAAAGCTTTGAAGTTCACAGTTTAACTATTCACATAACCTAACTTAATGCATTTCTTACATTTTATAAACTAAGGTTTAAACGCGTTTTACTCACACTTGAAATATTGAAGGTCTATAATGTTGCTCTTTGTATTAATTAATTCACTTAATTTTAAAGTAACAAAAAGTTAACAAAGTTTTGCATTCGAAGCATGTACCAAAACTTTTAACAGGACTTTCCTGTGAGTGCGCGCATGCGCAAAGAAGTAACCTTCCATGGGAATGCCATGAGGTAGATGTTTGCTTTAAGTTTGTAAAACCTTTTAAACTGACAATGTTTTTCTTTAATATAGGGTTTTGTGTGTCTATTATTCAGCGTATAACTATTATTTACAGTGTTTTCGGCGATATAAAACATATGTAAATACCCATACTGTACTGAAAACGTAATTTGCGTGCAGAATGGTGTCTGTTGTATCACTATCTGTTGTTATGTTTCATTCTGTGTGCTAAAACGGTACTGGTTTATTTATTTTAGCTAATGTGGTTACTTTCATGCATATGTGTGTAAACTATGAGGTAAAGCATGTATAGCGCTGATACTAACCGTATAAACCCTTACGAAAATGAACCATGTTTTTTTGTGGTACAAGTGTAGTAACCATGGTTTTTTGGTGCATTGATTACTTAGGGCAAAACCATGGTTTTACTACAGTTACTATCGTTTACTATGGTTTTTACAAAAAACATGGTTTTCAGAACCATGCTTATTTTGTGATAACCATTTTTTTACTACAGTAACCATGTTTTTTTATGTTTTAGCTGTAGTAAAACTATGGTTTTTCAATTTTAACTGTAGTAAAACCATGTTAAATTTTCGTAAGGGAAACGTAACGTTAGCTGATAGTAAACGTATTAATATCGTTTCACCCTCTGTGAAAAAAAATGGTTTGTACTGTAAGCCCATGCGTTAATAATAATATAGCTTTCCCCCATTACGTGACGATATTTTAAAGACTGTATTTGGTTGCTTTTGGAAGGCCATTTATTAAATAGTGTAGGATTCTTCTAAACTGAGTCACATGGGTTTATGACAGAAAAAATAGATTTTTTCATTTTTCTGTTTATTTAACACTGTTTCTCTGATCATTAGGATCCATCTGTGCAGCTGCAGGTCACTGAGCCGGGTGCGAGCACACTTTATCATCGGCCCATTACTATTACTGCTTCTGGCCGGAGTGGCTCTGACCTTTTTACTGCCTAACAATGAAGACAACAGCATCCTCCGAGAACTCCGGCAAAGTTCCAACACCTCATTTACCCTACCAGACCCAAAGGACAGTTTCACTATTGTCATGCAGACGTACAACCGTACCGATGTTCTCCTCAAGATCCTCAACCATTATCAGGCCATGCCTCACCTGCAGTGCATCATCATAGTGTGGAACAACCCCGGACAGCCGCCACCCAGGGAACTGTGGGATTCACTTGGTCCACACCCAGTGCCAGCCATCTTTAAAGAGCAGAGCGTGAACAGAATGCGCAATCGACTGCAACCACACCCTGAGATCAAGACTGATGGTGCGTCTATGTGATTCTTAAATAAATGGGTGATTTGTCAATGGAGTGACATTTGAAGAAATTGTTCATCCAAATAGTTCATTCCAATTCTGTCGCCCTCAGTGAGTCATTTGCTCACCTCTTGTTGTTGTAGACCTGTGTGATTCGCCCATGTGACTTCATATCTGTTTTACATTGTCATTTTTTGACACCGTAATTTTTTCGACCAATCAGAATCGAGTAAATTTGCTTTTGTTTGTAATATGTACTGATTGACACCTTTTCTAGCTGTTTTGATGCTTGATGACGACACGCTGGTCAGTGTTCCTGATATCAGCTTTGCATTTTCTGTCTGGAAGGTAAATCGTCATGTTATACTGTGTAACACTATTTTCTGATCACACTTCATCTGTGCTTTATATTGCTAGAATTGTAGAATTTAAATGCAATTTCATAAGGTCATGCTATAACTTGTTTCTTTTCGGTTTATATTGTAGCAATTTCCGGATCAGATTGTGGGTTTTGTTCCACGGAAGCATGTGTCCACATTATCAGGAGTGTATAGCTATGGTAGCTTTGAGCTTCAGGATCCTGACAAAGGTGGTGGTGACTGGTAAGTCTGTATTAGCCATGGACTCTATGCCCCGTCTGCATAATTTTAGCTAAATTAATCTTTGAAGCAAACAACATTGGCCTCCACTGACT
This sequence comes from Triplophysa rosa, assembly GCF_024868665.1. Taxonomy (NCBI): domain Eukaryota; kingdom Metazoa; phylum Chordata; class Actinopteri; order Cypriniformes; family Nemacheilidae; genus Triplophysa; species Triplophysa rosa. The sequence continues at coordinate 15,834,503 of NC_079894.1, forward strand.
TCCATTGTATGGACACAAAACCACTGAGACATTTCTCAAAATGTCTTCTTTTGTGCACCACAGAAGAAAGACTCAAATACAGGTTTTTGAATGACATAAGGGTGAATAAATTTAGATTATATAGAATATATAGATTTTTATTTTTGGGCGAATTATTTCTGTTTATCACAATACATCCACACAGTACAGTTGCATGCCACTAAACTGCCATTTAACCTTCCCAACAGGTACTCTATGATCCTTGTGGGTGCCGCTTTTTTCCACCTGCGCTTCCTGCAGCTGTTTCAAGACCAGCCCAGCGAGGTGCACCATCTGGTGGATGAAACGCAGAACTGTGACGACATCGCCATGAACTTTATTGTGGCACGCCAACTTGCGCGGATATCGGGCCATAACCGTCCTTCAGGGGTTTTCGTGAAGCCTGTAGATATGCGTAATCTGGAGAAGGAGGCCAGTAGTGGATACGTTGGCATGTGGCACAGGGCAGAGCACATGCTCCAGCGTTCCTATTGTCTGAATAAGCTGGCACAGATCTACAGAGTCATGCCGCTCCGCTACTCCAATATGATGATCTCGCAGTTCGGCTTCCCCAGCTATGCAAATCACAAGAGTAGAATCTAACAGCTGGTTCTTTACTTAAGGCACATTTACAATAAAAATGTGTATTCATATATTATAATGACATTAAAAGCATCCAGGTTAGAAACCATTAAGAAATCAAAGAGAATTTTGTCTTTTTGGGTTGGTGGTTTGCTGTCCTGATCTTTCATCACCCTGTCCCCAACACTGCAAATTTTCTCTGTTTTTCCTTTTCTGAAACACACAGTTTACGTGATAGGGCTTCTGTTAGTGAGCTGATGAATTAAATCAGGAAGAAATTTAAAATGTGTAGTGCTGGGGTGCTTTTACAGGACCAAGCGCAAGAAACATGGCTGTACATAATATACTGTAGGTTATATAGTATTTTTTTTAACGTTTTTTTTCTGCACGTGCAAGCGAACTGATTTTGTGAATCTGTACATTGTAGATGTGTTTTTCTTACAGAACTGTAACTCAACAATTAATAAATTAATTATAACTGTGTTGATTAATAATTTTCATGTTCTTGACTTCAGTGCACTATATAAGGAAATACAGGGCAATTGTGGACACAATAATTCATTTTAAATCAAAATAAGACATAAAACAGAAAAAAGATACATTCTAAGCTTTACTTAGATTTTACATTTACTATTATATAAACATTGTCTTTAAAAATATACTGACAGTTGACTATTGACAGAGGCAATGTTTTAATGTCACTAGACCCATTTCATTTAATCAGTTTTAATCAAGTGTTTAATCCAATTATTATACAGTAACCGAACAGCTCTCATCCCCATTGACTCAGTAAAAGCGTTCTTGTGGCTCAGTGGTTAGAGCATGGCACTAGCAATGCCAATGTCATGGGTTCGATCCCATGGGATTGCACATAGTCAGAAACAAATGTATAATACAATGCAATGTAAGTTGCTTTGGATAAAAGCGTCTGCCAAATGCGTAAATGTAAATGGTGGATGAGATCTGTTTGATTACTGACATTCTTCCAAATATCTTACTTTGTGTTCAGCAGAACAAATAAATGTATACAGGTTTTGAACAACCTGAGGCTGAGTACATGATGACAGAATTTTCATTTTTGGGTGAACTATCCTTTAAAGGAGCTCCTCCTCTTGTCACCTGTCAAGCTACATTTTGTTCTTTTTTTAAATAAGCTGTTAAAATAATGTTCAGGTTTACATTAGTTAAAATGTTCTAAAGTTATTTTACTGTAATTTTTATGCCCTTGTATTAGTTCTTATTGTTAGTTTGTTGTTCATGTCACAGTTTCTGTATTTTGCATAAGCATGAATAAAATTTAATAATTTTAAATTAAAGGACACTGCTGTATATTTTTATAGGATAAAGGTCAATATGGGCAAACTGAGCTAATTTAAGCCCTGAGGTAAACTATGATTATAAATAATTAAAACTGACAAAATGTACAGATATTATACCTATATTATACTATATATCAGGGTAAAGCTTACAATGCAAGTAAGATTAATACACCTGGGGTTTGATTTAAGGGTCTCGTTTTTAATGTAAACAATTTTAAGATTGTTAAAATTGACAAGAAAAGACAAGAAAATTGTTCAGTATGTGGTAGTCCAGCTTTTCTCTTTACTTCTAATATAACTAAACACCTTCAAAAAAATTTCAAAACTGACTATAAAACCAAAATACTGAAACATGATCACAATATTAACGCATTGAAAAGCTTATGAATAGACCCGTCACACAGTTACCTGATTAAAAATGAAGAAACATAGGAAAAAAAACATTAGAAAATACTGATGAACAAGGCAACAAAAAGAAACGAGAAAAAAAGCAGGTACAGTAAGTGCTCAAACGTCCAGCAAGTCAAAGTGTGTGATAACAGAAACACACTCATTTCATCAAGAGAGCCCGGCGCATGTTGAGAGCTTTTTCTATTTTGACTCTGGCCTTCTTAGCTCTGACCTGGCCTGCCAGCGTGTATGGCTTAGCAACCAAGTGTCTCCTGGCTTGTGATGTCTTGATGGTGCTCACTTGCACACAGGGGTGGTGAGAACTGAGCAGCTTAAGTTGATTCAATGGTCTCAGCATCACCAAGCCTTGTGAAGTGTGTGGAACAGTGGGGAGGTTTAAATTATCCTCTGCCATGTTGACAAGACAATTGGTCATCTTCCCATCCATGTTTTTTCCCGGCGTCTCTTTGGGATCAGGACTCCCATTGTGCTCATCTAGACAAGGAGAGAACAAAGACAAGAAAGTTAGTGCAATAACACAATTGGATACATCATCAGAGGGGTATTGAAATAAAAATGCATACTCAGTGCCGGCACACTATTGGGAAGGTGGGGGGAGCTCCTTGGGTCCGGGTGGTCAAAGGACTGAAGCAAAGAAAAGTGCTGGGGGTTAGGGGGCAGTGGCGAAGCATTGTCCGAAACAGCCTTGGAAGCCTTCCGAATGCACTGCCGTTTCAGGACTCTGTAACGCCGGGTGACTTCACACAGGGCGGCAGCAAGGGTTTCAATCTGTTCGTTGAGGTCAGCTATCTTGGATTTCAGCTGGAGTTTTTTACGTCGACAGCTCTCCAGGCAGCACAGCTCCTCCTGCACTAAAAGATCTTTTGGCATTTCCACTACCTCCTCTTTGACCTCAAACTCCTGCAGGTCCAAGACTGTTGCCATTGGGGGCTTGGGGTTTGACGCCCTGAGGTTAGCCAGGTGTGCCATGATTTTATTCTTTTTGACCTCATCCACAGTATTGTGGTAAGCCTTCTTCGATAGCTCAGTGTGGCATTTTAGGTGCCGGTCCAGCCTCGTAGTGTCTTTACCGCACCCTAGGACAGGGCAATGTCCCACACGGTATTCGATCCTGCCAGACTCCAGGGCCAAAAGGAGCCTCCTTTCCTCTCCATTGACAACACGGTGAAACACCCTTAGATGCTGACTGAGCTGAGAATATTGCTTTAGGCAAACAGGGCACATGGCAACACCCATCTCAGTTTCGGGGCTTTAAGTCCAGACGGAAGGATCACTGGCTGTGCTGTAAAAGGGGCAGGGCAGCATAACTTGATCATGTCTATTGTCAAATAAAATACTCTATACAATCTCAACATGTCAGTATTGTATTCTCTACTACAACTACAACATTTGGTTATTCTCCAACTCTTTCATGACACCCATAACATATCACTGAATATAGTGCCATCTAGTGGCTTTTGATCAATAACAGGCACAATCACAGTTGTTTTTGACATAAAAGAAGCATAATTACTGCCTGACAAGATTTTTCACAATTCCTCATCACAAAGAAATGTCAAGACATATTTAAAATGGAAACTTAACGCCAGAGTACGACAGACATACGGGCCTACCAGAACATACTGCAGTTTTGTCATCCTAAACAACTGCAGGCAGATACGATGTAAGAGATTCATTGTGCAGTGTAGTAGTGAGATTTATTATAACAGGATTTTTGTGAGATTCCAGGTGAGCTCACACTAAACGGGAGTTACTGAACATTGACATTAAAGACATTTTGGTAATAAACATATACAGTATGTCCTATATGTATTTGGTAATTATAAAAACTGCTCTTGCAAAGGAAAAAAGGCTTCCTGTAGTAACATTTTATTAATCACTCTTTTAAAACTTAACAGCAGAGACACTAGTTTCTACAATAATATAAATGCCTTTATTTTCTTATAAAAAACAAAGTCCAAACATGTCCACCTAAAAGGAGTGGGACTAAATTCTGTCTCGCACACACCCCTTGTCATGGAGGTCTGACGGCGTAGCTACGGCCAGAGCCGTTGAATATGAGAATTACGACACTCACATAGACCTCCATAGGAAGAATGGAATGCGGAAGTAACTCGCGTCATGGAGCCTCCGATAGTTCCAAACATTGCACTGAACCTACAGCAGACCACAGGATAGTAATTTCTTTATCACTGATTAAGTGAATATGATGGAATGCCTATGTTTTTGCATTAAGATCAGTACAATAAACATAAAATGTGATATAAAAAGGTTGACAGCGCGGGCAGCTCAAAGAGGAGTGTGTTATATGTTCCTGACAAGACTTTAAGTGTATACGTTGCGTTTGGGCGCAGCACCACCTTCGACCCATCCAGAGCAAACTGCATACATGAGGGATGCACTGACAATGCGTGAAGATCACCTACGTGTTTCGCCGATACCAGCACCAGCAGCAGCGCCATTTTATACGACAACATTCTGAGGTCTAAGGACTCCAAGGGTTCAAAAGCGGGTTCACACATAGCTTCCAGAACTGGGATCAAGTCCCATGACGGCACCATCGATTTTACAACGGGCCTAAGACGCCGTGCCCCTTTTTATCCCCTCATGACAGGCCGAGATTGCTGCTAAATACACTTTTATAGTGGAATGGGAGCGACCCTGTTTCAATAATTCCTGCAGGAACGTCAAAATCCCCACAATCGGGCACTGATGTGGTGATAACGCTCTTTGCCCACACCAATTTTCAAACATGCGCCATTTCAGTGCATAAAGCTCCCTTGTTGATGGTGCTCCAGCGCTCTGAATTGTTTCCACCACATTTGTGGGAACCCTGCTGCCATCAGGTTATCCCTCTCAGCGGGTAAGCCCACAGAGACCAAAGCTTCGGATGAGGATGCAGAATCTGCCCTCCTGCTTGTGATAGCAGGTCGTATGCCTGGGGAAGATGCCACGGTGTCTCTGACAACAATTCCATGATGCCCGTGAACCATGTCCTGGCCGGCCAACGAGGTGCCACTAGAATTAGTGAATGACCCTCCTGATGTACTTGGTCTAGAGTAGGTTGTATCATGTCTACCGGCGGGAATGTGTATAACAGGGTACTGCGCCATGCATGCGACAGCGCGTCCACCCCCAGCGGGGCGCTCCTGTGCGTGATCGAGAAAAACAGTAAACGGTGCGTATTCTCTGCGGACGCAAAGAGATCCACCTCGGCTTTGCCGAACCGATCCCAGATCAGCGCCACTCCCTGACCTGCGGGCCTCCTCTGGATAGCATGTCCGCCGCCCCATTCAAACGGCCCTGGACGTAAACCGCTCTGAGCGACGCTATATGTTCCAAAACAGGAGCTTTCGTACCAGCTGCAACAGGGGAAGAGAGTGAGTACCCCCTTGCTTGATTATACTGTTTAAGACACCACTGTCGTTTTGTCTGTCCTGACTATAACATGTTTGCCCCGCAGGCGCCATGCAAAGTGTTCCAGCGCCAGACGAACAGCCTGCAGCTCCAGATAATTTATGTGACGCTGTCTTAGCGCTGTTGACCATTTCCCTCTTACGGAGCTCTGCTGGCACAGAGCTCCCCATCCATGTAGCGACGCATCCGTCGACACCACAACACGTGATGTCGCCCTGCCCAGGGGAACTCCCTCCGATAACAAAACTGGGTTTCCCCATCTGCGCCGAGAGAGGAACACGGCTGCTTCGAGACTGATAATCCTCTCTCTCCAGCTAGTCAGGGATACGACTTCCCCTTCCTTGCTGCAGCGGGGGTTCCGCTTTTTGCTGGGGGCGGGCCTCGTCTCCCAGGACCGGCATGCTGTCTGGGCTGCGTATGCATTCTCTGCGTTCCCCAAGCATCGGGTCTTGGTGCTGCCGGGCTTTTGGCCGGTGGCGACCGGTAGACTGACCTGAGGCCCGCACCGGCAGTTGACGGCCCCGGGGGGTTAAACCTCCTCGGCATCGAGCCTCTCAGGGACTCCACCTGCTTTTTGGAATCCTCGAACTGCGCTTGGAACGTGCCTAAACCTTCGCCGAAGAGTCCGGATGGGAGATCGGTGCGCTGAGGAATGCACTGCAATCCCGCTCGGGCAGGTTAGACAGGGTCAGCCAGTCAGATGACGTTGTTCCACCACAGTACCAGCCATGGCATGGCCCAATGATCCCAGAACCCCACGGGTCGCACAAAGGATATAATCCGCTGTGGAACGTACTTCCCTTATGAGCGCATCACACGGCATCCCCGCCAACATGGCCTTGCTCAGCTCTCCCAGGCAGATGGCTTGGTATGTCTGTAGTAAGAACATAGAGCTTAGAGCTCAGGCCGTATGTGCTTGTTCACCGTAAACCCTGTCCAGTTGCTTAAAAGAGAAGTGGCAAGGGCCTGTTGGAAGAGTGGGAGTGCTTGTTATACCCGTGTTTCTGGAGGGCGCTAGGTATGCCGCCAAGGAATGCTCCATTGCAGGGGCTGACATCAGTCCTGCTCCCTCTGCCCCTTCGAGCTCCGTGAACTTATTCACGCCTGGCACCGGTGGAGGGGGTGACGTGGGCTTCGACCATGAGGACGTGAGCTCCTCAAGACAGTCCGGGTATAGCAGCAGGCGGGTTCTTACCACCACAGTGGTAAAGTTTCAACTGGAATCACCACATGGGCTACCATTTGTGAAAACAGAATAGCGTGACGGTGTCCTAGCAGCACGGTGAAGAGCTGAAGAACAAAGGGAATGACACATGTGACTGCATTTATATGCTGTGGGCAGGCAATCCCACCCACGTCGTCATGCGTCATTTGCCTTTTAAGGCGTGAATATAGGTGTCTTCAGTAGATGGCACAAGAGAGCGATATCCCATAGTCATGTGTTGTACTGAGTGGACCGACTGAATGGGAACGAATCCAGTATGTGCGCTGTAGGTAGAGGCGGGATTTAATATAAAATTATATAGCATTTATAGGTCCAAACACCGTTTTTGTTCATGTCCCACAACTCTGGTCACAATATTAAGATATGTAAAATACGATAATTGAATTACAATTTTACATAATTTCAAATGGAATTGTTTAATATACATATTAATTTACAGCATCATAAATGTTTTTGTATATTTTACTGATAATTTTATGAAGTATTTTTGAGTCATTACCGCAACAATGAAAAAAGGCTTTTATAATGAAGTTTTATCAAAGACAAACAAGTCTAGTTTCTATGGAAACAGAAATTACCACATGAGCACATTGCTGACAGATTAGGCCACCTCCCTACCTCACTCACAAGATCCCAAAAATATAATGTAAATATAATCTTGTCTGTGTCAGTATGTATTGTGTGTCCTTACCATACAGTTTATTAATTCTGTACTTTGAACTACATTTTAAAAATAAATGTATATTACTGTTTAATTCATGTACATCAAGATTCTAAGAGTCAAAACTAATGTAGTAGACCTTACTAGCTACCAATTAGCTGCAATATTAGCAATAATGTCATTTCCGCAAACATATATTTACTGGAGCACATTTTCAAGGTTTCCTGTATATTCAATTACAAATATAAAAAGAAACATGTTCCAGATTAAAATCTTAATGACTCCATGCAATTTTGTTGACTTTATAATATGCATTTCAGACTCTGATGATTAAAATAAAAATTCACAGGGGTTGATTTTTTATATTTTGGACAGTCAAAAGTGCCCGTAGTTGCAGAAACACCCATATACAGTTGAATTGTATGCCATATGGTTAGCTCTAGAATGGATAGAACAGAATGAAGTAAAACAAGTTTTAATCTGTAGTGGTTCAGTATCTGTACTATTGAACCTTAAATCAGGTATGGCCAAAAATCATCAGGAAATGTTCTATAAAGTACTGTTTAAAATCACAAAGATTAAGGAGAAAGATGGTAAGATAACGTTTATCTGGATCCCGGCTCATGTAGGAATCAAAGGAAAAGAAAATGTAGATAAATTAGCAAAACGAGCACTTGGAAAAGAAAATATAGATGATAAAATCAAGCTATCAAAATCCAAAGGGAAGATCATGGTATAGGAAAGAATTATTGGAGAGTGGCAACATCAGTGGGACCAAGAACATAAAGGAAGACATTTTTATTCATTAAAAAGAAAGTTGGCAGTGTAGGAAGTAAAGGAAGGAACAGGAAGGAAGAAACCGTTATGACCAGGTTAAGACTAGGACACAGTAAACTGAACAGTACACTGCATATTATAGGGAAGCATCCAACAGGACGATGAGAGCATTGTTTGTCAGGTACCAGAAACCATAGATCATGTAATTGTTAATTGCAGTATGTATAGAACAGACATGATAGATGATATGGTAAAAGTAGGTTTAGTGGGACAAGAACTTAAGGACATACTAGAATGTGGCGGTAGTTATCAAGGTAGACGATACCTATTCGGGTATCTAGCTAAAACTGGACTTCTAACAAGAATATGACCTGACGAAATAGAGAAGTTGACGATCACCAGAGGATGGCAGTAGTGCAACATAATGGATGCAAGCTGCCGTTAAACACCAAGAAGAAGAGCTTCACGGTGTCTCCACATTTTCACCAGCCTGTTTACATTTTTCACAAGGTACAGACGAAAAGTATGTTACACCTTCTTTCAATTATCTGATCAACGTTTGACCATATGTTTTTACGGTTTATCAGCAGACTTCTTGCAGATGTTTTGCAAACGTTGTCAGTCAGTAATAACGTTTGTCTTACTCGCTATTGCTGGTTACTGGCCTTATCCAGATAAAGAAAGTAGCTAACGTTAACGTTAGCAATTTTACAAGCTATGATATCACATCGACAATTTAACGCATTCGACCAGATTTAGCAATTTATGGTTGCGCATTAGCAGTTATGTGCTGTTGCTAGCTTTTCCTAAACTGTTTTAGTATTAATATTATTTCAGCGTTCTTTCCTCATGAGTTAAAGTTTTTGCAGAGACGTTTATAATGAGTCATTTTCAACAAAAACAATAAATATATAATGGGAAATACTATTCAAGGTTTAGTTTAGATAAATACATACCAAATGTTCGTCACGCTGCGCAAGTCTGTTGTCATTTGACAACAAAGTACCGCGAGAGAGACTTGAGCGCATACGGAAGCTGTCTTGTTTCGCGGTATTTCGAAATCTGACTCCGATCGTTCTGCGCAAAATAATCCAATATTATCCGACTGCAATACTGGAGGCCGCAATTCCAAGGACTGCACTTCTAGGGCCTATTTTTTGGGATAGCGAAACCTACCGAATCGGACTGCGGTCAATCTAGCCGCCCCAGTATTTCACTGCGGTCAAGCCAGCCGCCATTTCGAAAACGACAGTCAAACTAGCCCTCACTCGGTTTTGTTATGTGCGCATATACTGTACATTACGGTAAAAGCGGCTTTTTGGATTTCAAAATAAAGCGATCTATTTCGAACCTGGTTTCAATCTGTCGATTGTGAATTAATTAAAATACAAATGCATTTAGAAAATTAAATATATTTATATATAATTTTACCCATAAAACGATGTATGGTATTGAAAAAAGAACCTCAATTGCACTACAATTAAAGGCTTTAAACCAGGCCAAACGGGAAAGATTGACAGTTATGTTGCTAGGTGGTTGCTAGGCTTTTTTGAGATGTTTTTAAACTGCTAGGCAGTTTTTATATTTCTTACAACACTCTTATCCCACCTCAGTGTGTCACCTAAACAATATCAGGACTGTTCAATGTGGATTTTGTAATGTACAGAACTTCAAAATGGCCTATATGTATTATTATTTCTTTAACTTCAGATCATATTTTAAAGAAAACTGTCCGATTGCACAGACTCATTCCACTTTAACATGAGAGTAGACCACCTGAGTGTGTCACACAAACAATATCAGGACTGTTCAATGTGGATTTTTGTATGTACAGAACTTCAATATCCCCACCCAGGATATCTGCTAGTCCACACTTCTGCACCTGGCAGGAACCGGGCCTGATTTATATTTATTTATATTTTTATATGTCAATTTTTTGTAAGATTTCAGTATAGTATTTTGCGCTCTTTCTGAGATGCGACTCCGTTTTTAGTGATTTTTCTGCATGAAAGTTGCACTGATACATATGTTTGACTTTTATACATAACAACTCATAGATAAAAAGTATTTAACATTGCATGGTCACATTTGTGAGAAAATCAAGCTGAGAGAATCTCATAAAAAGGTGAGACTTAATCACAGTACATTTATATGTTACACCTTTGCATTTTCTCTCGAATTGCATTATGTATTTGTAAAACGCTTTCAGTTTGTTTCAGAGTTTAGTTTCTTTTGCAAAAAAGGTTGCGTTTGTTTGCAAAACGCTGGATTTGTTTGTTAAGTTTAGGCACAATTTTCGCTCTATACAGTTGTTGTACGACTCAGTCTGTCTGAAAGACTAAGATTGAGTGTTGCCTTGCAACTCAAATTCTTGCCCAGATCATTGACAGAAGGAGTGTAACTGATCACAGAGGAATAATTCTGAACATTTTCATTGTCAGATATTTCAACTGGGTTATCTGTATAAATAGTCTTATTTCCACGAAGCCACTGAATTATAAACATGTGCAAGGGGTAAATGTTGTGGACTGTGCAGTTGAGCGATTGTTCTTGGTTTGCTGTGAAATGTTTTATTCTGGGTATCACAGGATCTGTTGGAAATGCTGCAAGTGAACATTGACATCATTAACACATCCATTTTTTACATGTAATGCCTTACGCAATGAAAATATATTTTGGTAAATATTAACTGTTAATATATTAAATTATTTAATATATATTTTAAAATATATTGAATATAAAACATTGTACAGTACTGCAACACTTTTAATACTTAGGGAATGGATGCTTTACATATATCGATAAATATAAGCACTTGGATTTAATACATAGAAATGTATTATTCTAATTATTGCATTAAAGTTTTCAGTGTATTCCCAATATTGTTCCTTAAGTTATTATGAAGTAGTTTTTTTAAGTCATTACAAAAAATAACTTTCTATAACACCTCAAGAAAAACGTGTAGCTTACTCACAATACACTTCTATCACAGAGGTTTTTTGACGCCTTGTTTCTCCGCACGAAGCTGTGCACACGATTCCATTGCTGTGTTTGGTTGAAACGTTGCTGAACAACAGTCGAGAAATAGTCTGATTGTTTTCAACAGCTCCACCGTGAAATCTGTCCAAAATAGTATTCCAAGTGAAGAGCACGTTAACCGGACAACCATTCACAAGACAGCTCAACTCCAGAGCATCACCAACATGAAGCACGGATTTCAATGGAAATAACTCCATTTTGAACGCTAATAAAGAAAAATGTTGTCTTTTCAGTTGAACGATATTATTAACTTAAGCATTGTTTATATTATTTAAGTAGGCCTATTAAAGTATTTAACAAGTCTAAAAAACATCAAATTTGAAGGTAAGACGTCTCGCCTGATATTGCATTCAGAAACGTAATGCACAATGTAAACGCAATGCAGCTCGTTCCGCACATCTTAACTTGCCTTCTGTTGTTTTTCACTTACAGACAAGTCCCATTTTCTGTCCAAGACCCTCAGCTGTTCCCTTTCATGTCCTTGAATCAAACCACCCCGAATGCTCAGCACTCTCCATCACAAGCCACACCTGATTATGCCTACTTTCTTTATGCATATTTACTACTGCGAATGTATTGCTAATTCAAATCATGGTAGCCTACCTCTATTTTTTCGATCTATCTCCTTTGGTGATGGGGCTAAACTCCTGCTTAAAATATTAAGTATTTAAGATTAGACAACCTTTAAAAACTGAGATTTGTTGGATGGCATTTTAATACCTCTATATAAATTCAATTCCAGTGATTCTCAGTAATCAACTTACATACAGACTATCTGTACAAATTGTATTCTATATCACATTTTCTGTACAATTATATGACTAGACATAATTGAATCAATGAACACATGTCTCTAGCGAAAACACACCCATGACTGCTAAATTAAACTGTGACGTTTATCAGAATTTTCACAGTTTGTTGATAAAATAGTAGTTACTGTGTTTAACTAATACTGGTAGATGCACTTCATATTTTGTACACAAAATAGAGTTTTATACAGTAAATACATTTGTGTTTTTATGCTATTACATACATAGTGAAATGTTATTTTATAAATTGAAACCATATTTTTATTTCCTATTGAAACAATTTATAAAACCATAATGAACACTTTAAGCCCAGTGTTTGACATATTTAATATTTTAGCAGCTTTGTGAAGAAATTAAAGATCCATCCGTCAGATCAGCCATGCCAGGGCGGATCAGCTGTGATGGCCATCAGTGGATATCCTTTGCCTTAGTACTGAGCATATTCAGACTGAAGGGACTGTGGAGAGAAAGACAGAGTGACATTACGAAAATGATCTGAAATTACATGCAGTGATAATACTATAATATTAAAATCGACTAATGTAATTTTCTTGTAAAAGATTTGTATTAGTTCTAACAGTAAAGTTAGAATTCACCCAGAAATTAAAATGCTGTCATAATTTGCTTAATGCCTCACATGAAGAACAGAATATAAGATGAATATATATATATATATATACACAGTACATATAAGATGATTATAAAGACCACTTCAGAAGATGTAAACCACGCCGCTCCATAAGAACCCCCTGTTTCCGTTTTTAAACAGTACACAAACGTTTGAACAAAACACAATCAACAGAACATTTATAACCAAATCGAAACAAATATGTTTTAACTATATATGTAAGATTTAAATAATAATAATACAATTTTGAAAAAAGAAACCGGAAGTGCTTCTGGACTAGTGTATACATCTTGTGAAGTGGTCTATATAAGATGAATGTAGTGATGATTATATATAAGATGGAACAATTAAATATAGCAATTTAAGTGAAAATAGAACAATAAAAGAGGAGAAATTATGACTAAAAACTCAAATGCTGAGTAAATGGAGACATTCAATTTTCATTGGGTGAACTACACATTTAAAATTAATATCAAAATACAAAATTTACAGTTGATGGACACAGCATGAAGTCAGGGCAGAGAGAAAAATTATTAAAAAAAAAAGAATTCAGGAAATCAGTTGAGGAAAATAAGTTGAAGTAGCGAGTGAAATCAGGGGTGTAACCCCAGAGGTTGCCAGACGGTTGTCACTCACTGGAATGGATCTGCTGAGGTAGCGTGCTGGAAACCCACTGAGTCCAGCACGTACTGGACCTCTACGAGGGCTCGGACGGTTCCTGGAGAACAGACTGTAGCCAGTTCTGTTTACAGGCCTGACTGTATGGCTAGCACTAATGCTGTTAGCTCCAGGGAGGGTGTTGACGTTCGTGTCAACCTCTTGACTGTAGTTTAGGTGGGAGGGAGGCAGTCGAGGGTCAGAAGCAGGGTAGCCAAAGCTGAATCCTGATGGAGGAGCTGGGGGGCATGGGGTTAGGCCAGGAGATGGGGAGGGAGTGAAGGAGGATTGGGGTGTGCTGTTGGCATCTTCGAGGAAGTTGCTTTCATCATACAGGTTGCCGAGTGAGTGAGCTAATCGTGGAGTGAAGCTGTGCGGGGTGCATAAACGGGGAAGTAAAAGAGGTTTGGGTATGTAAATTAGATCTGGTCTAAATCACACATGCTATGCAGTCACATCAATGTCACATCAACCCACCTTTTAAGGTTACCAGCAGATGAGGAAGGGCTGCGTGCTAGTCTCCGTGCAGGCGAGGAGGAGTGGAATAGAGGAGCATTGGAAGATTTGGGAGGTGAAATGGTGCTCTGAGCTGGATTTATCACACTACCAGAAATGACAAATCAGCATAGTTTATTTCTAGAGTTCCTAATTCATTCATGTGGACACATAAGGAAGGAAACTTCTTCCTTGTTGCAAATTTTATATGTACAAACAGTTCTTGGCCGCTATTGATTATCATAGTAGGAAAAATGACAATGGTAGTCAAAAGTGCCCCAGAACTGTTCGATGTCCTGCATTCTTCAAAATATCTTCTTTTGTGTTCAACAGAACAAAGAAATTATAAAGTAATTTTTCCTACTATGGTCAATGGAGTCCAAGAACTGTTTGGTTACAAGCGTTTTCATCAAAACAAAGAAATTTATACAGATATAATACAAAATATAAATATAAAACTCGAAAGTGAGCAAATGATGACAGAATTCTTACTTTTGGATGAACTATCAAAGATATTTGAAATAATTTCCCAAACAGGAAGTGAATAATATTTTTGTATTAATGTCACTGCCACATCAATTTGGTGACAGTCCTACCCACTGGTTAAAAATAAAACCGTAGTAAAAATGCTTATATTTTATTATATTGTAATGATTTCAAATCCATTCTTGTCTTATACATCCATCTGAAAATTAAGTTTTGTAAAGAATTATATTTAACTTATTTTCTCTGTTATCATTTTCTAGGAACATCGCAACAAGTTGCTGGCAAAGATGACAAAACAGCATGTGAGGCTCTTTTAGTATATTGACAAATATTTACATTTAATTGCTAGATCTGGTAAAAAAATAACACAAATGAATTTGTATATGCGAATACTTGCATCCTTTGTATAATTTCATGGGTACCTATTGGCTGTGATGGAAGGTCTGGGATGGCGTTGGCCCTTTAATGCTAGTAGTTTGTCCCCTTGAGTCTGTATCATGTCCTCTTCTCTGAACTCATTCTATAGAATAACAAAACACAGTGTCAATGACAGTCTGAAGGCATGTTTATATTGACAGCAATTTGTGGCGACAAAGTGACAGGAAGTCATACATTTTTAAAAAGAGTTGGCTTTGTAAGATGACTTGAGCTATAGTTATCGTTGACGATATGCAAAGTGTGGGTGTTTAGAGATCAGACAATAAAACCTCTTTGCAACGCGAAATAATGCAATGTTGCATCAGAGGAGATGTTATGTTACTGTAAATGATTTACATTATTTGTATATGATAATAAGTAGGTTATCTTCAAAAATAGAATGTCATTTTATTTTTATTATTACCAATAAAGCCAAGATGCTGTTAAAGCCAATAATGCTTTATTGTACAGTGAACTCAAATATAAGTTATTGATGGACATCAGGGTGACATCTCAGATGTCTCACCTCATCCACACTCTGTGTCTTAAGACTGGCACTGTCGATGGAAATGTCATCCATGCTGGAGATGAGACAGGACATGTTTCTCTCTTGTTGCCGACTTTGTCTCAGCTGCTGTTGTTTTTGCTGTGAACGATAAAGGTCGCCTTGTACCCACATACTGTGTTGTTTCCTAGAGAGAGACAGATACAGATGAAAGCTTCTTTATGGAATTTCTGAGGAATTTTCTTTTATTGCCTCATGTTTCAAGATCAGTCTGTCAGTCTTAACCTCTACTTACTGTTCGAGAAAGTGCTGCTGCGGTCCAATGATGGAGCCGGGCCTGCAGATGCGTATCCAGGCGATTGCCTCAGGTGCTGTGAAACGATAATGCTTCATCAGGTAGCAGCCTATCAAAGTGCCCGTCCTACCAAGCCCCGCTGCGAAGAAAGTGTGAGAATGAGAATTTTGACACATGTGATGCAGCTTTACTATACATTGTTGTTACGCAACTTACCCTTGCAGTGGACAGCCACAGCACCCTTTGCACTCTCACAGATGTGCAGAAAGCGTCTTGTGATCAGATCACTAGGTGTGGTGCCGTCTACAAAGAACAGGTCGTGATGCTCAAACCCAGCATCTGTGAAGCGGCGACCTTCATAGATTTTCTTGTTCAAGCGCACAACATCCATTACATTGTGTTGGCGGAAGTAGGGGAAGTATGCTTCAGGACCGTGCAAAGGGTAACCTAACAGAGCCAAAGCATCATTATCATAACACTTCTAATCTACTTTTATCATCACTGTTGTTTCCTCATAATTGAGTTCAATTTATTTATATAGAACCTTTTACAATATGCAATGCTCCAGTAAAAAGAAGAGAAAAATAAATAACGTAACAAAAGCATGAAGAAAAAAGTGCCTTACAACCCCTAGAAAGCATGCCAAAGGCAACAGTGATCGGAAGATCCTCCCTAATATGTTTAGGAATATGAGGCAAGCCCTCCTTCTCAAGCTGACAACGAAACTATATTTTGCACATTTAAAATGTTCATGAATAATCCAGTTTCTCTTTGAAGTTGCCTTTTCTTTCATTTGGACAACAACTGAAAATCTGGTTCCCCTTCTTTAGAAAAATCTCACAGTAAAGAAATCTAAAAAGGCATTACAGAAGAATAGATAGATAAGTAAAAAGAAAAACAGACACAGAGGGAAATGAGAGTTGGAAATGAGTGGCAATGGTTTAGTTTAAATATACAGTAGCAGTTCACCATTTTCAATTTTACTCTTGGGATGAGGTCCACTGAAGGCCAACAGTTTTCCTGGCACAATCCAGTTAAAGTCACCGTTTTCCACACGCTTAAAAAAGGAGAGGAAAAAACAACATTTAATAATGTAGATATATGCAATGTTGACTGTAAAGGCTGCAATTGATCAAGGTTAAGAAAGGGGATCAATACCTCATAATGTTCATATTCTTCAACATCAAAATTCTCAAAGTCAAAGAAGCCGTGCTGTAGGGCCTAAAGGGAAGCGACATGCATTTAAATATTATTTAAAGCTGAAGTGTATCATTTCTGTACATCCCCCTCTGCCATTAGCTGGATACAACGTATAGTCCTGCCCTAAATCTCATGTCATTGGTTGAGGCAGTCCTGCTATGTTAGGTTACTCAAACAAACAGAACTATGCATTGTTTACTTATAGTTCATTATTTACAGTAATCTCTGTATAGTACGACAAATCACAGGCAAAGCCACCCAAATTTCATGCGTGATTGCCAGAGAATTTTCTAAACCTCTCCACCCTCTTAGTGTCTTATATTATCCTGCTTCCTGTTCATTATTACAATGTGTGGAATGTCCATGTGCTTTTTCTGATACAAACTGTGCCAATTCTTTCTCTCGTGTCACCACTGAAAAGATAGATACAGTAATTGGACTAAGAGATTATGAACTGGGGATTAAGTGCATTTCACATATACGCAATCCAGCCTTGAGCCAAAGAGCCTGCACAACCTTACTACTTACTAACCTCAATAGCCATACAGTTTCTATTCTGAAATATCAAGAGTTACATGGAAAGGATGGTGATGAAAAGTCATGACAAACTGACTGTTTAAATACACTTACCTTGCGGATTCCTTGTAAACAGTCTAAAATGGATAAATTATATGTGCAGTTGCCAAAAGCAGCATCTCTGCATGGATATAACGTAAAAAAAAGAATGAATTTAATACAAATTTGAGAATTTTGAAAAGGGGAAAATGGCTAAAAATCTTTAAAGAAAATCACTGTGCAGAACGGCCTCAAAATGATCCACATAATAACTGACTAATGTAACGAGATCTGATTAGTATTACAGTAGAATGTGGTATGGACACTTTCAGAAGTGCATGTAGCTTCTCACCTGAAAGGCAGGTATGACACATTGGTTCCAGAGATCAGAGCCCGATACACCTCCTCTGGAGTTCTCTTTAAGTAGATTACCTAGAGAAAAGCAGGAGCAAGACATGATTAGAAATTTCTTCGAAGACAGATTCTGAAAACACAGGGTCAACTGGATGTAAAGATTCCTTTCTCTTTTCCACTGTTGAACCCTTGTGCCCTGTGACCTTGACCTTGCCCATTTTAAAAAAATGTTGAAAATTCAGTCATAACTGACTCACCAGGTTGTTTGAGTTGCGTTTTGCCGTAAAAATAGTTTTAAGAACATCCTGGCCATTTTTCTATGTAATGAAAGTGTACAGAATATTCTTGAGATGTCAACATCTAAGGTCAGTGAAAGACAGAAAACGTATGGACTCACTGCATAAGCACCAATAAGAACAGCAGCATTGGCTCTTTTTCGTTGATCATAACTGGTGTAGTGGATGATACGCTTTCTGGATAGAGTAAAAGACTGCAAACATAAACAACACATAAACACATTAATTTAACAAACATTGTGAACGTGAATACTCGTTTTCTTCTTTAAGTTGTTTTGCTTAAATTTTACAAATTGCTTTTTGTGGAGGATAGTACTGCATCATTTCCTAGAAAGTTGACTTGAAAGTTACATGTAACTTCAACAATAACTAAGTAAAAATATTGAAGTTATTCAACAGAAACGACAGTTGGTTATTGTGGTTAGTTATTATGGACACTTGGTTATTGGATATTTTGTTGTCAAATGCAAAGAAATTCATACATTTAAATGTTGCTTAGTCTTAATTTTTGGGGTCATTGTAGATTATCAGGATACACAAACACAGTCTTAACCAATACATAACCCAGCACAGTATCCTGTATCTGTCAGCTCCAAACATAGCAAGTCATTTCAGGATAATGCCATTAAAGCCGCCATGTTTCTTTCATTCATGCCAGAAACTTCTGTTACACAGAGGTCTGTGGAATAGCCCTACAGCGCTCTCTACTGGTCATAATAGAAACTGCATGTAGCCCATCACAACACATTCGAAGAATTTGAACAAAGTAAAGATCTTAACCATTAAACAGATATGACTGATGACTCCCAGAAGTGGTGACTTGAAAACATATAAGGCTTCACATGCTGAACTATTAAAATGATTTTTTTTTGCTATTTATTTTTGTGGCCAGACTTAATGTAGGGGACTGACCACATGATTTTTCCAAGTGAGACGTGTTTCTATTTATCTGGAAAAAAATGCAAATCCGGTAGTTTCAGGCTTATGTTTTTAGACGTTTTAAAGAGATTGATTTTACCTTTAGTTTTTTGTTCAGTTTGCAGCAATATCTGTACAGCATTGCTAGATTAAGGGGTCCAAAATCTGCATAAAAGCTGTGGACAGAAATCCACCATGAAGTTATTGCTTGTAAAACAATGATCAAGATCATTCACATTTGACTTTCTTTGTTAATCCTAGTTACATTTGTAACTCATTTTAAATTAATTTAAGGGCCTAAATCCAGATGACTCACTTACTTTTCATAAATAAATTCATCATCTGTACAGAAGAAATGTGTGTTTGCTGTGCTCTTGGGTTTGCTTCTGAGTGTAGCGAAATATAGACGATCTGTGAAAAAAATTAGAAAACAATAAAGCAAAATAGCATTATCAAACCAAAATCCTTTTTACGTCTGGACTTAATAAGATATGGTAGATACGTTCTGGAATATATAAGATAATATAACAAACATCATCATAACATAGCAGTAGTTAATGTACAGTTTACTATAGCCTATATAATTCAACAATAATTGTCCATGAACTAGTCAAGCAATGTTTAGAATGTACATCAAGTACATTTACATCTGACCTGCTAGAAAGTAATACTTACCTTTGATCAACTCTGAAGCCCCGAGCAGTTCATTGCAATCTCCCATTGTATATACTCACAAAACTTCGATGTTTCAAACATCCGGGAAATTAAAAAATAAACATTCCAATAGTGAATCCGCATGTAAAGGTGTATCTGATAAAGAGGTACAGTGAAATCAAATCTTGTTATAACCCACTTCTGAATCCCGTAAGCTCCTCTATAAAGAAAGCAAATCCTCTAAATCTCTTCCGAACGGAAAGTGACATAAAACATGATATGTCTCGTAAACTTTAATGCTGTTTCTCGATTTTCTGAACTAAATCACGCTTGAATTTCCTCACGCGTTCTTCAATCCTTGCAAACTTTATAATACATGTTAAAGGAACATTGCCTAGTAACCACGTGCCACACCTTCACACAAATGCGCGTTGCTAGGGAGGGGCTTATTTCGACCAATCGGTGCCCGAGGGGTAGCGCCTACTGTAAACACTAGAATGAGGTTTTTAGATGAGCGATTGATTTTGTTCTCTTTAGCAGCACTGAGGTGCACGCTGTCGTGTGATGATGGCTGGAATACACTACAAGACTTTTCAAATCTGAACAGATGTTTTTAAAACTAGACATCATACACTTGCATACTTTTTGAAAGTTTCAGATAGAAACACACTGACTGATCAAATCTGCAGACTGGCACAGACTTTCCGCAACAAGTCCAGACTGAAAATCTGAGCGGTGTATTTTAGCCTTAAGTAATATCATGAGTCGTTGCACGTTTCTATCTCTATCTTTCTCTATGTGGTTTATAACTCGTCGTAAAGTAGCCTATTGCATAAAACTTTAACATAATTATTTTGCTGTCAAATTTTGCTGTGATAAAAAACAGCACTAAAGCACAGTGTCGTCTGGCCTCTCACCATCAGCTGCTTCACCTGCAGCTGACATGCTTTAAATCTCTTTAATATGATCAGGCCTGGGTCAGCTCATGCTTAACCACAAATACCAACAACATGCATTCAGTTAATTCATAGTTATAATATACTTTGTTTTAAAAATATAGAAAAAGAAATGTTATCCCACAAAGCCATATGGCAGATCGTGATTGACAAACAGACAGACAGACAGACAGATACTAGTTTTACCTGTGATGTGTGTTATCCAGGCCGTCGGTGGCACCATGGCTGGACGTCTACGCTTGATGCGCCAGTGTCCCCCCCAGGCCGACACATGGGACATGCCTTCATTGAGTTCCTTCAAGAGAGGAAGATGATACTGTTGATGAAGAGTTTATGTAAATGAAAAACGTCCTTATGTCGTCCCCCATCGAAATGAAACCAGAGAAGAATCAGATTCAGAAGTTTTCTTGAGTCACAGGACGGAAGAAATAATCTGCATTTTTCAAAGAAGTCGAGGCAAAGAAACGGCTATACAGCTCCACCTGCCAATGTGCCACGACACAAAGGTACGAGCTGCTCAAGTGACAGACTCAGGTTTCGGTTCAACTAAAAAAAAAAGGCTTTGGTACTCCTGGAGGTTTTCTGTTACTCTCAGTTCCTATAAAGGTGGGAATGTCACTCCTCACTTCTTGCTCTGATTGGGTTTGCAATATGACCTCAGTGACACATTCTTATTGTCTCTACGAGACTCCGTCACAATGAAGTGACCTGGGAATTTCACCGTTCTGGCATTGTGTGGAGGCCCTTTCTCTTATTCAAGGCTCAGTGACTATGAGGCTGTTCTGAGGCAACACCTGAGATGATGACGTGGTGTAGAGGTCATAGTGCAAATGGAACAGGGTGTCTAATAACAACTAACAGTATTACAGGAGAGGTTATCAACACTGTATGTAGATATTTGAGAAACAATGGAAGCTTTTAACTTGTATCTTTAAATTTAATTTATAATGTTTATAATATAGTATGTTATTGCTTTTAGTGTTGTTTTGATGTTTATTGTTTAATGTATAAAGTACATTGCTGACTATAAATGAACATGTGTAAATGGTGTGCTTGTACGTTTTGCTCCGTTTACACTGACCTCTCTGATCTTGACATTTTAAAATAAAGATTTTATTATGGATTTGGTTGATGTGTAAAAAAGGAGTAAATGGATATTGTCTAAAAAAATGAATAAACTATGACACTACTGTGAGTAAATTACACTTTGGAACAGAGCAGATAACCCTGATAAACATCGGAAGGTCAGGAGATGTGTTGTGCCTTCTGTTGTGGCTTTTTAGAGCTCCAAATCCTTTGTTGTTTTTATCTTTGCAGTGTGTGTATCATATCTGATTATTTAAATAATGTGATGTGATGCAAAAGATTACATTTAAATAGAATTCCTTTTAAGGCTGAATAAGCATTTTTAAAGGGATAGTTCACCCAAAAATGAACATTCATGTCTTTCCAACCCTGTATGACTTTCCTCTAACAAACAAATAAGATATGAGAGACGTTGGTAACCAAACAACATTGGCCCAATTGTTTTCCATTATGAACACAAAACCACTGACACATTTCTCAAAATTCTGTTCCACAGAAGAAATTGTCATTTAGAGGTTTTGATTGACACGAGGGTGAATAAATGAGGCAGAATGTTTTTTTGGGGGGTGTGAACTCTCCCTTTAATTGTGTGTAATTAAAAATCAGGAATCCTTCTTTTTGGATTACTGCGCAATAATTTAACACACACACTCGCGTACACACACACACACACACACACACACACACACACAGGTTTCCATGTTTTATGGGGACATTCCATAGACTTCCATTGATTTTATATCATGCTTATATTCTATCCCCTAACCCTACCCCAACACCTAAACCTAATAAATCACACAAACCTTTCTGCATTCTTACATTTTCAATAAATATCATTCTGTTGACTTATAAGATGTTTTTCCTCATGGGGACCTGAAAAATGTCTGCACAAGGTCCCCACACAGTGATGACAGTACACACACACACACACAAACACACAAAGAGATCTAATCCTTACACAAACCTGCTGACATTATTCGATTTGATGCAAAACCTGATTTGGCATCCTACTTCAGAGCACAAATATTAAATATATCCCTTGATTCACATCACCTACATAGATCACCTCATCTTAACCCATTCATGTTAATCTGACAATTAAGCAGTAGTTTAACAGGGTGGTGGAAAGAGCAGGCTCAAGGCCGCCCATGGTAATCTCCCCATGTGAATGACTACTGAACTTTGCAAAGTAGGTGACTAGACATCCAAAGGACTGGGTCACATTACCAACAGCGCTGTAGTAAAACTATAGACCAACTGATCCTTTGTACACAAAACAGCTTGAATTGTTGTAGTTGTTGTTTAACTATTGCTGTTGAATTTTACATTCAAGTTATAAAAAATGATGGTTATTGGCTGCTACATGCTTTTAAATATGGTCATAGTAAACAGATTTATAAACACAATTTTATCCTTCATAATTCTCCAATTTGTACTAATCAGTATATTTTAGTATTTTAAGTCACTCTTCTTAAAAGATTGGTGGGAAAGAAGTATCTGGTCTGTTGTTCATCTCCTATATGAGAATGGTCACTTTTTGAATCACAAGATGTTTTGTGAAAAATATGATTTGCAATGTTATTATAAGAAATATCATAAAGTGTTAAATAGTATTCCTAAGGCTTTTGTTATGTTGGTTAAAAATACGTTGCCCAGTGTATCCTTAGCTATTCATTAAATGGGAAGGATTTTATTAGGAATAGTTTTCCAAACAAACTAATACGAACTTTACTAACCCATGATAAATTTCCAACTCAGTGTAATCGAAATAATGTTATTAAGCTTTTTTTGTATCTTTCCTTTCCTATACCTCCCAAAGCCAAGGAAGTACACTATAAAGTTTTAAATGATATTTATCCTTCCTTCGAATTTCTTAGATATATGTTTAATATTGATCATAATAGTTGTACTTTTTGTGATTCAGAAATTGAAACAACAGCACATATTTTTTGATTGTCAATACAGTAGAGCTTTTTGGTCTGATTTGTATGAGTGGCTAAAAAATTCAATTGATCTGTTGGCTATTTCTAAAAATTATATACTTTTTGGAATTATTATGAAAGAGTTACACTTTGGATTTTTGTTAAATATTATCTTTATTTTGGAGAAATTCTATATTCATAAGTGTATGTGCTTTAAAACAAAACCATTGTTTTGGATTTTTCAAAAAGAATTTTGGAATTACTGTAAATCATGTAAATCTCGAAAGTTGGAAGAAGATTATTTAAATTGGTTGAAGAATTTGAGCTATTAGAAGACCCTGATGTTTAGTAGGTTAATTGGTGTTTTCTTATCTTTGATTTATTTTTTTTATTTTCGCTTTGTATTTCACTCTGTACTTTTGTTTGTATTGTTCTTCATTTAATATTTTTTGTATGCACTCTGTTTTCCTTAGAACTTCTTATTTAAGTTTGAAATGCCTTATTGTATTTGTGTTTCTGAAGCATAATAAAAAAGTGGTCATAGTAATCAAAACTACAACAAATGTTAACTCAAGAACTTTAAACAGTACATAAAATTGTCTGAAATGACTTACATGTTCTTTCTTCATATTATTTACTTTTTTTTGTTTATTTATGTTTATTTTAGCAATTACTATTTATCTATTTACTAAAAAATATAGTATGCCAAGTCTGTAAGAAGAGACCCTGGTTCATTGGCTGGTCATAAGAGGCGAGAGCGTGACGTCAGAAGACCGTAAAGAAACAAGAAAATTCAAGAATACGAGGTAATCAACTCGCTCCACTTTCGGTGCGCACTTACAGGAAGTCGAGTTTGTTTGTTTTCTCGATTTAAAACTCACACGCTTTCTAGCAGCTTAAAGTAGTTGGGTTTTTATGACAAATTATGCGTATTATTATGTGTATTATAAAGAATGACCTGTCTTCCCATAAGTGAACTTGTTGATGGTTCGCATGTGGAGCGAAACATCTCGTCGCGTTGAACATCTTGATGATGAGGGTCTTGGGCAAAAATGGCGGCGGTGAGACCAGTGCGGAGTTCTCTGCGAATACTGAGACTTCTGGTAAATTTACAAACATTATTCAATTCAGCCAATTATTCAGATATAATGCATATCGTGGCAGAGTAATCTCTTATATTTTTGCATTAATTTGTTTAGTTGCAGGCTTGTTGATGAAATGCATTAAAGTGTTCTTGTCTAATCTTTTGGTTATTCGCTCATTTAATTCACATTTTCCTGCACCAGCATATGAACAGATTATAGCAGTTTAGCACGCAAGATGAAGTTGACATGTCTTAATCGTATTAATATCTGTTTCACTCAAAGCCCCAGGTCGTATCCCAGCGGTGTCACAGGCACCAGTGGACGGAACCAGCCCATGTGTTTGATTTCTCCACACCCCTCACATCAGTTCAATGGAGAGGCTTCAGATCCAGCCAAGGTATGTTCCAACTCAAGTTGTGAACTGCACATTTTCTATGTACGGATTTGTCTTCTGGTTCTTGTGGCATATCAGCTGTGTGGTTGACTGTTAAAACACAAATAGAACAGGTTTATGTGTTCATTGTACTTCAATGAACTGTCCCTTTGACCTGAATACCATTTTCACTATTAGCACAAGAATGGTTTCATGTATTGGTCTTTTTTATTTGCATGGTGATGAATTATATTTGTGTTTCATGAATATGGCCCTTTGTGTTTATTTCATTGCTGTTAAATACACGTTTGTTCTTTCAGTGGCCTCTGGACAGGTGCTGCAGTTCAAACTGTCCGATATAGGAGAGGGCATCATGGAGGTGACAGTCAAAGAGTGGTGTGTTTGTTTCTCCTCTTGCAATATATCTTATACATTGTAATATATCCTTTTGGAGACCTTGCCTTTAGTCTGCGATGGAAAACACATTAACATAAAAAAAGCTTTTAAAATACACTATTATATCAACATTTTTGCCGAACAAAACCGTGCATCAGTTTTTTTTATTGTTCATCTTTTTTTCACTGTTATTCGTATATGCAGGTATGTGAAGGAAGGCGACAGGGTGTCCCAGTTCGACAGCATTTGCGAGGTCCAAAGTGACAAAGCCTCGGTTACCATCACTAGCCGCTATGACGGAGTCATTCGGAAGCTGTATTATGACATTGAATCCATCGCTCATGTCGGCTCTCCTCTCGTGGACATTGAAACAGACAGAGAGCTCGGTCAGTCATTGCTGTGTTTTGTAATCCTACTATGCAAACAGCTTTGAAATGTCCTTCCAATATTCTGTTTACTTTTTTTTTCTTTGATAATGTTTTGTCTTTTGTTGACCTGCAGAGGGCGCTCCAGAAGAGGATGTGGTTGAGACTCCAGCCGTCTCCCATGAACAACCACTCCAGGAGATCAAGGGCCAAAAAACCCAGGCAACGCCAGCAGTGCGCCGCCTGGCCATTGAGAACAATGTAAATTTATTGGAACAAATGTGCATTAGTTCAAAAGAATAAAATAAACGTATTCACCCATATTTCATGTCAATCTCTGCTTCTGTGCTTTTATAGATTAAACTTAGTGAAATAGTTGGAACAGGAAAGGATAGTCGTATTCTGAAGGAGGACATTCTCAATTTCATAGCCAAGCAAACAGGTGCCATCCTCCCTTATGAGGTCCAAAAAACTCCAGCACCTGCAGTGAGCACTACAGATACACCATCCAAAGAGAAGAAACCTGTCATGGCTCCTCCGGCGATCCCTCGACCCATCTTCACCGGCAAAGACAGGACAGAACCACTAAATGGTGAACTTCTCAGTTTCAGCATGTTTTCAATTGATCAAAAAGCTTTATATATAAAGATCTCTTCTATAAATGCAGGTTTCCAGAAGGTCATGGTGAAGACGATGAGTGCCGCTCTGAAGATTCCTCACTTCGGTTACTGTGATGAGGTGGATCTGACGGAGCTAGTGCGGTTGCGCTCGGAGCTGAAGGGTCTTGCGGAGTCTCGGGGAATCAAACTCAGCTACATGCCTTTCTTCATAAAGGTGCTGGTTCACCTTTCGTTATTCAGAATTTGTACACTCGTGGACAGTCGGCAAATTTAAGCATGGAGAATTAAAGACGTATCTCACTTGGCGGTTTGAGATCAGATTTTTTTTAAACTGGCTTATACTGTGTTTTGCTCAGGGTGCATCACTTGGCCTCCTGCAGTTTCCTGTTCTCAATGCCTCTGTGGATGAAGGCTGCCAGAACATCACACACAAGGCAAGACAAAATCAAAACCTGTCCTAACTCTTCAATTGAGGCTCATGTTCTTCAAAATATGAAGTATTTGTTTGAATAGTATAGTGTTTGAATTGTTTATGGATGTCGTGTCATTCCTCTCAGGCATCTCATAACATCGGCTTGGCAATGGACACTCCTCAGGGCCTCCTGGTGCCCAACGTGAAGAGCGTTCAGAGCCTCAGTGTTTTTGACATTGCCGTGGAGCTCAACCGTCTGCAGGCTCTGGGTTCTGCTGGACAGCTGGGCACCGCTGACCTCACTGGAGGAACCTTCACCCTCTCCAACATTGGCTCGGTGAGGCTCGCCGACCTTCTGAGGGTCAAACCTATCGGGTGATTTCTTCACCAAAATTTGAGGATCATCATCATTTGCCCAGTGTTCATCTGTAGTGCTGATTGAATCTGTCATCATAAAATAATGAGTTCTGTACAATAAGAGTTTGGGTTTTTTTTAGATTGGAGGGACATATGCCAAGCCAGTGATTCTGCCCCCGGAGGTGGCCATCGGTGCTTTGGGAAAGATCCAGGTGAGCAGTTTGTTGTCTTCACCCTCTAATTAAAGCATATTAGTACATTCAACTGTTCAGTAAATTATTGGTGGGATGGTTTGTATGTCCTGCAATTGAATAGAGCCGCAAAGTTTAATGTCTAAAAAGTGTATCTTTACTCAAACTTCTGTATAACTATGGTTTATAAAAAGCGTCTCCTCTGTCCAGGTGCTGCCCAGGTTTACCTCCCGTGATGACGTGGAGAAGGCGTACATCATGAACGTCAGCTGGTCTGCTGATCATCGCGTCATAGACGGGGCCACCATGTGCCGCTTCTCCAACCTATGGCGCTCTTACCTGGAGAATCCAGCTGCCATGGTGCTGGATCTCAAATGACTCTCTGCATCATGATGTCTCTACAGTTATAAACAATCTGTCGCTGTTTGGTCACAGCTAACCGCAAACAGTGCGAAACTCATTCATTTCTCCTTTGACCTTCATTTGTGGTGAAAAGAAGCTTTTAGCCTGGTTCTATTGTTGCCTTTTTTGCCTTGCCGTGCATTATTCATGGCTAGAAATGAACTGAAAGTTTTTTCACAAAAGCTTAAAATCATATAATTTTGTACCAGACCAAGCTGATGTGTGAGGGGTATAGGCTGATACTGACTCTCGAGTTGCAGTGGAAGCATCTGGACTGTAGTGTCTCATTGTCTGCTGATTTTCTCTGAGAGCTCATTCACACAACAAGTCTCTGTTGAGCAGACAGACGGCCACTTCATCTAAAACCACTATGTGGATAGATTGTTACTGAATTCTATTGGAAATAAAGGTTTTATGGCAAACCGTTTGCTTTGTGTTAAAGGTGTTTTTTATTTTTCAATTATGGCTAATTTTGTTTAATTGTTATGAAAGTGACACTGTGTAAAAACTACCAATGACAAAGAAATAGTTAAAAAGAATTGGAATGGAAATCTACAAGCATGTATTTTCTCTGATAAGGCAATAGGGATCAATGAAAAGCAGTTTTTGTGAGTCAGTAAATTTTCTCTATTACTAAGAAGCTTTGTTTTCATTAAGCGGAATGTAAACTGCTGAGAACAATGTCTGTTTTTTTTTTTTTTCTTGAAAGGCAAGCTAAGCTCACAAGGGGGGTTTACATTTAGAAGTTATACTGTATGTCGCTGCTGTCCTTCTGAAACCTGTATCCCCATATTTCAAGATTTTTATTTTTTTGTCATAAATCATTAATATTAGTCACCTTTTGTTCGTCACTGGGTTTTGCAAATATCTTAGAAATATAATGTATTTATATATATATATATGCTCAACTTTGACAACACGGTATTAATCATTTAAAAAGTACAGTGTACATCAAATTTGGACATCCAAGTTTTTGGAAGGACAGCGAAGATGTACTAGTGTTGTGATTACCAAAATTTGAACACTACAAGAAATGGACTGACCAGAGCAGGAAAAGCTTGTTGTTTCTTCTGGAACCAGCATGTGTAAACTAAATGATTTCTCCAAGCTAATGTCCCTCAAAAACTTTGCTGTAACTATAGTAAATTTGGTCTGAAATACAAAGGCAAAGCCTTAAACAGATTTTAGATTCAAAACGGCATGAGAAAAGATGAGCAACCATCTATAGAGAAACCTTTTATTTTTGGTCCAAGTGTTTACTTGGGACAGTAGTACATGACATGATGAACTGGAGCTTGCGAGTGTCTCTTGAGTATTGCAGCTTAGTTGAATCCCATGAATATTCTCACGAAGCCATATGTCTGTTAAACACCCAGACTGAACGAATGTACAAATGCAGCATCTCCACTTTAACCTGGACCTTCTGGTGTGATAATACAGGGAATGTAACAGAACTCTCAACCGTCTATTTCCTCATGACACAGTGGGTCCCTGGTACACACAGGTAGTATTGTTCACAGGCAGACTGGGCTTTCAGAAGTACAAGAACACATTTTTTACATAAGCCATCACATTGGAACTACCTCAATGCTTAGAAGTCAGAACTATTATTAAAATAATCACATCAACTTGAATGCAAAGTTTTATGAAAAACTGCCGTTATGCTTGATTTATGAATGAGGAACCTCTAAAACCCCCAGGTGGCTTTCAAAAAATAGGTCTGACCCTGGAAGACACTAGCTAAAATTAAAAAAATGACCGACATGGAATGCTACTTCAGTGGAATGTGACAAGTATACGTGCGCACTTAACATGCATTAAAAAAGGAGGATTGGGTCATATGTTGTGAGAATGAAAAAAACATAAGACAGGACTCATTAAACCTTTAAATTACTGCTAAAGAAATGTTCTTGAGGAATGTGTTACATATTTGGCTTGCTCTAAAATGAGCCTGACACTTAAAGCAAAATGTATTTTTCTCTTCCACAG
The DNA here is from genome assembly GCF_024868665.1 of Triplophysa rosa. NCBI lineage: Eukaryota > Metazoa > Chordata > Actinopteri > Cypriniformes > Nemacheilidae > Triplophysa > Triplophysa rosa. The sequence goes on from NC_079894.1 coordinate 15,864,375, forward strand.
TCACAAGCACCAGTTCTTCAAATTGCATTGACTTGATGCTTCAAAACGCAAAAAATGTCTTCAAGTGGAAAACATAGGCAAATATTCCCATTTGGCATTTTAGACTACATAAGCAAGTAATGAGAAAAGTATTTATCATTTTAAAAAGTCCTTAGTTTTCATTCAGAGCCACCTGAGGGTTGTGCGAAAGCATGTGGAGGTCCTAGCTGAAGACGTCAAAGGTAAATCCTTACCATAGTTAAAAGATTTCCTTTAAAGCAACTTTCAAGGCATTTCTCCTTTACATAAATAACAACGAAACATACATTCAAAAAACAAAAAAAGGTGGAAATTGACATTTTGGTGAATGAGGGTAACCAGTCCTGTCTGCTAACCAGACAAGTGTCTGCTACATGAATGTGTTCATACCCTCATCATTAGTCTTTGTGTTCAAACGGTTCATGTCTGAAAATCCCACAGTCAGTATGATTTCAACGATCGCAGTGGTTTATGAACTGACATATATATATATATATATATATACACACACACACTGTCCTTTGATTTCTTTTTTGTTACTTCCACGTATTGGATCTTCAAAAAATGATCAAGGCAGTCACGAATATTACAGCAACTAAGTGGCAGCCGCTCCTGCGGTGAGCTTGTATGCGTGTGTGAGTCGGTGAGGTCTCTCCGGTGGGAAATGTGTTTGGTGTAGTCAGGCAGCTTTGTGATGGATTGATTGGAAAGCTTTTGAAGAGCCGAGGCCCGCTGACATCTACGGTCCTTTATCAAGCCATTGTGGACGCAAGGGTCAGGTGTCGTCATCTGTGTCCTCTATAAGGACCTTGGTATCTCTGACCTTTGACCTGTGAAGACAGAAAAGAAACTTGAGCACTAATCCAGAATATCCATCAGTGAGTGAATTATGCTTATTTAACCATCTCTTAAAGAACAAATTTGAACAACATTGAAATATCTTGGCTTTGCTAAAAAAAAGCTGTTTTTTATTATTTATTCCATGTCTTTATTTGTGTCTGGTTTACAGCCTGATATTGAACGTACTGGGAGGACAGACGTGGTCTTCTCAAAGACATGCTGTAGCTCCTCTTCCAGTTCTTCTTTCCAAATCTATTCCTCACGCCATCCTCCTGGTCCATCATCTGTTCCAGCAGCGTCTGGTCGTCTGCATTCAGAGGAGCTACTGAAATGTCCCGCACCGCTCTGAACTCACCGCAGTTATTCAGATGTTCGTTCTCCAGACGGAAGAAGTTCCAAACAAAGCGCCTTGAAAGCCCACACATTATGATGATCAATTTCAAATGGCACTTCTACAATTTAGTACTTTTTAGTACAATTTAGTAACATTAAATGTTATAGACAGTCCACTGCACCTCAAGCCTATTAATGCCATGTAGCTGTGATAACATTCAAAATATAGCACAGCCTCACGGGACTCTTTATTCAAAGAGCAAAAACAGTCAGCATCCATTTATATAACAGGTATAATGGAACTCACCTAAAGACTTCCAGCGGTGCGAGAATAGTGGCCAAAATATCCGAGATATTCGGGTATGAAGTCACAACCCCTAGGGAAAGAGGGATGGTCCATGCAAAGCGCAAGATTATATCCTCTACTATGGCACAGTAGTAGTAAGCCTGTTCAAAGAGAGCACACAAACACATCAACAACACTTCAATCCACTGCTGCAAATGTTTACTATACAAATAATTGAGAATCTGAAAACCCTGAGAGTGCCAACATCTCTCTTGACTGTAACCAAGTGTGTATATTTTTACCTTCTGTGGATATACAATCTCCTCTCTGAGGAGGGTGTTTTCCCCTGCATTACGGTCAAACAGACCCCAGTCCATCTTCAGGTCCCACAATAAAGTGTAGCAGGAGTTTATGATCTTACAGGCAATTAGCAAGTAAAAGAAGACTTGTTTTTCCTGAAGATCTAAGGAAAACAAAACCGACACATTATCATGTAGCATGTAAATAAAGGATTTAAAACAATAACCCAAACATCCAACGACCAAGTGCACAATGTAACAGCATCCACCTACTTGCATGTGTCCTATAAAGCGCAGAAAAGATGACCACGAAGAAAGTAGTGGAGTATTTGCCGGCGTTGACCAGGTGAGGGAAGGCACGCTTTGTGTCCCGATAACGCCTTAGGCACTGCACAAACCGGAACCAGGCGGGCAAACACTGAATGACAGCTCGTACTCCGTATGAATACGAGTGACAAATCTCACCACCTGATTAGAAGATACAAACAAATCAATCACTCATCATTTTGAATCCATGAGGGCCTTAAAGGGAAAAACTATGTTAGTACATTAAAGGTCTAGTGTGTAATTTCTTTGGAGTATCTGTTGACGGAAATGCAATATAATATACAGTGAGGGAAATAATGATTTGATCCCCTGCTGATCTTGTAAGTTTGCCTGCTTACAAAGAAATTAAGGGTCTATAATTTTTATGGTAGGTTTATTTTAACTGATAGAGACAGAATATAAAAAAAATCAGGGGAAAAAATGTTATATAAAGGTTATAAATTGATTTGCATTTCAGTCAGTGAAATAAGTATTTGATCCCCTACCAACTAGCAAGAATTCTGGCTCCACAGGTGTGTGATATGTGCCTATATGGACCACAGATGTGCAAACCTGGTGACCAACTATCAGAAATATTTTACCTCTGTGCTTGCCAACAAGGGTTTCTCCACCAAGTACAAATACTTATTTCACTGACTAAAATCAATTTATAACCTTTATAACATTTTTTCCCCTGATTTTTTTTTGATATTCTGTCTCTATCAGTTAAAATAAACCCACCATAAAAATTATAGACCCTTAATTTCTTTGTAAGCAGGCAAACTTACAAAATCAGCAGGGGATTAAATTATTATTTCCCTCACTGTACATAACTATGTCTCCAGAGGTGTATAAAGACCTTACATAATGAAGCGTTATGTTTTTATTATCTTTGAATGAGCTATTTCTATCTACATACACCACGGGTCCCCTTACATAGTGTTCACCATGTTGTTTCTACAGTAGCCCTAAACGGACAAGCTACTCTACAGAGCGCGTTTCGTGAATATGTTATCTCTTTTGGCAAAGAAGCGAAAGTGTGACAACATCTTAGTTCTGTTTCAGCCACCGTAGTGCTTCGAAAGGGAGGGGTGGAGTGAGCCGTTGGTTGCAATTCACAACCTCACCTCTAGATGTCGCTAAATTTCATACCCTGGACCTTTAATATTAAGCATCATAAACTACTTCTACAACACCTGGATGGTGACAAACTCACCAGTTTTGATTTTCAGCTTCTCGTAAGTTGTGGCCCAGTCCAGCTCCATACTGTAGAAGCATATCATATACTCTAGGTCCATCAAAACCACTCCTAGAGAGTTCAACTGGTCAGCCAGCCAGAAATCTGCAAAGCCAACTCTGTGGAACGGCGCCGTCACCACTCGAAACTAATTCAACAAGAGGACAAATAAGAAGATTCGGTAGATTAGAATTAGAGTGATGGCTGACCAATTCAATCCAACATAATAGAGTTGATAGAGGCATATACTATCATTACATAATATATCGATTGCTATTATTAATACACATTGACTGCTCCTGACTCTTACCAGTAATTTGAGCAGCCAAAAGCGAGATTTGTAGTAGTATGTTTTGAAGGGGTTGATGAGGAAAAGGAAGAAGAATCCATAGAGTGCAAGAGGGTTTGCTTGTATAGGGATTTTGATGTCCTTAGCGAAGAGGCAGGACAGTATACTGACACACCAAAGTACTCCAAGGAAACCTGCAATCTGCACAGAAAGAAACACATTCAAGTGGCTCTTCAAATGTAAAAGGAACGTGAAAGGAATTCCTGACTGCTAAATGTCACAATACTAAAAAAAACATCAACAACATCTGTTTACCATCACATTCACAACATCACTTAATGTTTAAATAAAACATCCAAGTGTAATATAGAACAATATTTCTTTACAGTAAGTCTTTAATATATCCTAATTGCACAAATGGCTTCATTCAAGCGTACCGGGTGGTTTAAAATAACCCTAAAAATAAATAACAGCTAAAAATAACATGAACTGTTTTGTACAGAAGATAGACATCTAGTTACCTCAAAGAGATGTTGGTGGGACAGGTTATTGCGAGGATTGAGCTCGAATATTAGGACGTGGTTCACACCAGCCTGTCTCCAGCCATACGTGTTGATGCCCAACAAGAACAGGAACTCGATGAGCAGAAAACCACCTCGATAAATTCTTACCAGAGGCCACACATTACCTCTTCCTTCTGTAACCAGCTTTACCACACCTACATATGTGCAACATGATGAATTTGTTAAAACGACAAATTTCAAGGAACTGTTGTGAAAAGGTCTGGCAGAAGGTTTACCTGTGATGATGACTGTGACAATTAAAGCGACGAAGACTCCACAGTACAGTCCTACTCTGAAGGTTGTCCATGTTGGTGCAGGCTAAGATAAACCGAGACCAGAGCATTGAGATGTTCATGCCATTTTAAATGAGCTTTTATCATTGAAAAAGTCAGGTTGCAGGGTGTCATACCTGAGCTGCACCCAGTGGGGGCACTCGTAACCTCTTCATGGCTTTCTGCCTGTCTCCCCCTTCCAGCTCTGTGGTAACAAGGCCCTGCAGGTTCAGAAACATGCTGTTAAAATAACTACTCAATGTCAGTCACAAATAGATTTTTGGCTAAGATTGTGAGTTTAGAGAGTCAGATGTGCTTTCAAACAGTCACGTCAGATCGGTGTGCTGTACCTCGGTTTCAGAGATGAGCTGGGTAATCTTCTTACAGGTGTAAAAAGGAGCCACTTCCACGTGGGCCACACGCCAATCTGCCCCTCGCGCCGTCTCAAAGATCTTGTCATGTTTCTTTAAAATCTTCCGGAAGCCTGTAAAGTTCAGATTCTGAAAGGGCAAACAAATAGAAAACCCTTAGATGAGGTCCCTAAATATTGGGAATTATATGGGAATTGTTTAAAAATAATAATCAGATGTTTTGGGGAAGTCAGTGTTGGACTTGACATTTACACTTTACTCTGTTATTCTTTACAGTCCTATCAAGCTTGGTTTTCAGACCTGGTAGTTCTGCAGCAGGATTAGGCTGAGGTAGAACTCGCTGAAGGCCAGCTGCAGGTCTTTGATATTGCGATGTTTGCAGCGTTCCTGCTGTGAGAGGTGGAAGACTGTGCGCCGCCGCCGCAGGCCCGTGGCCCGACTGCTCTCCCGCTGCGCGTCCAGAGATGACTGCAGTTCATTCTGCAGCGTGGCAAAGCGTCGCTGGGCTTCTGCAAGCTTTTCTGTGTCAGGAGAGGAGAAAACACTGTCAGTACAAGTTTGTGATGCAATTGTAAAGTGCGATGGTACACATTATTACGAAAAGTTTTTTTTGCCAAACTTAACACAATTTTTGTTTCACTTTGAAATGTCAGACAGAAAATGAATTGAATTATCTCTGAGCAAAACTGATCTGACACTAAACAGATGGATGCAAATGAAAGTAGAATAGAGAAAGCAGGTGTTTTTTGGGGGGGTTCCAATAAACTAATAACCCATTCACGCAGACTGCTGATCCCAGAAAATTGGCAAAAAATTGCCAGAGTGCTTTCTCTGTGTGAACGCAAACGCATCCCGGATTGATCCGAAAAGTGATTCCGGAAAGGGGACCTAGCAACATTAACAGGATCAGTCCTGGAAAGCACCCTGTGTGAACAACAGGCAGAAACAATGCCGTAAAAGCCGTTTACTGATGACACGCATATATAATAAATCGTAAATAATTTGGCTATTAAAACAAATTAATTATGTAATTTATGTTCTTTAGGTAATCGAAAACTAAAAAATACTATTCGTCTTTAGCTAAATCATGGATGATTGAGTCCTAATCACCAAACTTAAGGTCAGATGCGAGAATAGCGTTGTCTGCTTCTAAACGCAGTTTAAACTTGAAATTACTTTTATCAAAACTATTAAAATACACACCACGAAAATACACAGCGCTTCAATAAACTTGATCGATTACCAACCATTAAAACATGGCTGTGTGCACCTTCCGTGCTCGTGCTGCGCTGCGAAGAAGCCCGATGGTTTCTGTGCAGACACCGACTCGACTTCCACCGACCATTTACATGAGATTGTTTTTCTCAACAAAAGCATTGTAAATAATATAAACATTATGATCATATACCAACCTAAGTGTTTATTTTAGGTTTTTAATGCATTTTGTGCAATATGCTTTATTAACGGGTTTTTCATTCGATCTGCGTGAGCTTATTCCGAAATAAATCTAAATGCTAAAAAACGTTTCTCAAACTTTGTTTAAAAAAACGATTAATTTATTTTTAAACTCACATTTTTGTACGTCATATTACTGAATTTTTTTATACCGTGCCTTTTGTATTGCACTTAGATATTGCAAAATTACTGGCTAATTTTTACTTCGCAGCGTTCCGTTATATTTTTCACTAAGGCTTTGTAAAATTGCACCAAACAAGCCTGAACAATTTACTTGTATTTATTTTCATATGACATTTTATATTTATCTTACAGTATATTTAGCGTAATCTCGTTGGGCTATAGCCTACCTTGCGTTCTTGTGCCTCAATTCTCTTTGTTGTTCTGCATTCACCAATAAAAAAGTTGTTTTAAAACTGACGTCTTTGTCATTTCCAAAAAGCAATATAAAACAATATATGCTACAGAATAATAACCAAAAAAAGAGAGATTATTTAGGCCTATTTGGCACTAATAATAACAAATCGCGCTATTTAGCCACCTAAAAACGCTGCAAGGAAATATCCTTCACCGTGATCAGCCCAATTTTCACGACAAAAAAAAATGCATATAACATTACATTGCAGTATATTAAAGCAATAAGCTCCGCGAAGCAGTGGGTTACAGTGCATTTTATAACAGCTAAGGGCATTGTGGCACGACGCGAAGCGGAGGAACCCTGTAGCTGTTATAAAATGCACTGTAACCCACTGCTTTGCGGTGCTTATTGCTTTTATAAAACGGTTATTCCATATGCTTAGCAAGGTTTCATAAAATAAAGTAAATAACATGATATTTAGGCTATGTGGTGCGGTCAGCCATTATATATTGGGGTATTTTATAACGGCTTACAACTCCACTCAGCCAATCAGAATCAAGGACCAGAACTGACCGTTTCATAATACTGTGTCTTTACGGGATGTTCACGGGATGTGTGTGAACGCACGCACGCAAATAGAAGTGATAATTCCCAGTTCTGACTGTGACAGTGTTTCAGTCTTTTTAAACTAATTTTAATCTCTATGAGATTTCCGATTTGTCACTGTAAACGCCAATGACAAAAAAAGGAAACAACAGGAAGCAGACGCCTCAGACGAAAAGTCTGATGTTTACACTTGGTTACCTGAATAGAAAGTGTTGATTTTGGCCAGCTCCTTCTCACATGTTTGGAAGAACTTCTCCTCAAACTTGGCATAGTATCTCTTGACTGTGTCTTCATCTGTGACTAAAAGCAAGAATCAAGTGTGAAAAAGTAACTCAGAAAAAAGACAAAAAGCAATACAGCAACATATCATCCTACACAAAACGGAAGAGAAACTTGTGGAAAACATCTTGAAAAGATTGTGTGTGTATTTAACAGATGGGAAAAATAAGTTTGGTTACATGCAGCCTTCCAAATATCTTTCTTTGTGTTCATCAGAACAAAGATATTTATACAGATTTTGGAATTTTAATCTTTGGGGAACTTTCGCTTTAAAACTGCTGTAAAATGTAATGTGATACTGTGATCTGTCTTAAATAAATAATAAATTTGAAGTACATTCTTCACAAGTGTAAGAAGCTCTAGTCAAAGCTAAGGAAGTAAATGTGCTCTTAAATTACAACAATCGTAACAGTTCTCATGTCATAACTTTAAACATTTACAGTTTGAAGGCATTTGAAGTTACCCTGTTTCTGTTAACAGTAAATAGTGTGACTCCATAGAGATTGTGTGACATTCTCTTGTGATGGACACAACACAGAATGCACTGACAGAGAGTGTGGTTGATACTGTCCAGACAGACAGACGGACAGTGAATCACCGTGACTGCTCACAAGCACAAGTGTTCCCATGAGCCAAGACACTCTCCGAGGAAATGACTCCTAAGGAAATAGTGCTTGTAATAACATTATTAGCAACGAAAGTCTATCTTCACGGAAAATTGGTTTCGAAATAATATTATTTTGGTGGACCAGTTATTTAACTGCTAGGTAGGTAGAATTTGTTTTTCCTCTCGTTGTAACAATAGATTAATAAGAGCTCTTTTTCAGGAAAGTATTGTTTCGAAACCAAATGCAATTGTTTATTGGAAGCAGTTTGTAACTAATGTGGACTGGAAAAAAGTCTGGCTTCTGCCCAACCGTTATCTTTTAACAAACAAGATTAAAGAAGTTACCTATAAGCTTCTACATAGAATTTATCCCACTAAAAAATATTTAACTAAATATAAAAAAGATATAGATGGGAATTGTATCTTTTGCAAGCAGAAGCCAGAGACAGTTGTTCATTTATTTTGGCAATGTCCTTTTGTTTATTTTTTTGGCAAAATGTACTTGATTTTATTCTTGAAAATATTGATGTAAATTTTATTTTACAGTGGAAAGATGTCCTATTAGGTATAATTGTTAATTCTAAAGATAAACAAACACACACATATGTTATTCATTTTGTTATTCTAATGGCAAAGTTTCACATTCATAAATGTAAATTTTTAGGAAAGAAACCATATTTTTTTGTATTTGAAAATTAAGTAAAATATTATTTTGAGTCTATGCCCTCAAAGAAATCCAAAGCTATTCAGATTGTAAGAGCTTGTACACTTTTTAAAGTATTCTTATTATTTTGTTTATATTTTCCCCTAGCATATTCTGTATGCATATTGATTGAATTGTTAGTTTGATATGATATTTAATAAAAAAAATAGTTTCCAAGTTAACTCGTTTGATTTTGGATTTAAACACCTGTCAAGTGGAGAGATGCACTGTGAATGTAACACGTGAGCTCACTTATATAACAAGGGTGCAGACTAAATCCACTTCGGTAAGCAAGGAGGTTTACTTTGCATACATTTCTGCACACATCAAAGTGAACTGAGCCAGCACTGTCCTCTGCCAAAACTAACACAACATGACTCTCTGCTGTGCTTCTTGAAACAGTACACTGACAAAAACAGCCCATAATCCAACATTTTCACAACAAACACTGTTTGACTGACAAAATTATATTACCAACACCAGCTCCTTTTACTAAAAATTCGCTCTTCTACTGTATAAACACATTGTTTTAATCTGCCCCAGATTATTAATGTACATGTATCGGGTAGATAAGATTCTTAAAGATCTGCTTCATTGGTCAAAGTACCAAAGCGTGGTTGGCAAGTTCAGAGAGGTCAAAAATTTCTCCAAGCACATCTAAATTTCCTTATCGTTAATCATAAAACAGCATACACACTATGTTTATTATTTGGCCAAGTGTAGAAGACAACAAGCAAGAAATACAACTGGGTGAGAAAGGGTTCTTGTTTAATATCAAAACAAACTGTGGGATTAGTTCTGATCCTGTGTCAAGCTCTACAGTAGGGAGTCTCTCTCTGTCCTGGTTTAGCTAACCCTCTCCAGCGAGACCTTCAGCTGGGTCATAGTGTCTGGCCTGCTATGAAAACACACAGCTCAGTTACATATCTGTTCAGCAGGGATGAACATGCACAGCTTTCTCTTTCAGCTCGAGATCCTGGGAGAGAAAACAAACAACGGAATGCTTTGGCACTTGGGAACTTTGCAAAAGTGTCCAGCGAATTATCACAGAGGGCAATAACATAAATCTATAACGCAAACTAGTGTGCTTTAATTGCCATCAGCTGAAATTGCCATGTGTTTTTTTGCCACCAGCCAATAATGATGTTTGTGTGAGCAGTTGATAATTTTAAAGGTACAGTGCGGGATGTTTTGTATGATCTATTAACAGAAATGCAATATAACATACAAAACTGTGTCTTTAGATGTGTATAAAAACCTTACGTAATGAAAAGTTATGTTTTTATTACCTTAGATTAAACCAGTTGTATCTACATAGGGAGCGGGCCTATCTACATGGAATTTGTTATGTTGCGCAGCCATGTTTTGTACAGTAAGCTCTAACGGACAAACAGCTCTACAGAGCGCGTTTCGTATATGTTGGTCTTCGTGTGTGTTTTTAGACGCAGCTTGCGTCATCACTGAGTTGAAGACGCACAAAGTAGTAAGTTGTAGTACGGAGAGGAGGAGGAGTAGTCGTCGTCTAGCTGAAGCAATTGATTGTTCTGTCTTAGAAGTTTTGATAAAATGGAGGACCATGCGTATTGTGCACAAGCGCCGACAGAGCGTGAATCTCCGTCGTCAAAGAAGCGCAAACGTGATGCTGCCAGACGAATTAGAGACAAACGGCGGCAGAAATCCAGGATAAACATCGGTGTATCTATTACCAGATGGAAGGCACTGTTGAAAGACAAATGTTTTCAAGGCGACGCCGAAGTTGCCTGTTTTCTGCTAGACTGGTAAGATAATTCAACATTTTCAATGTTTCCACTTTTTCAATGTTTACCAAACAACTGTTTAGTTGAAACGGTAACGTTAGCATTTTATACAAATGGCCATATAACCTCCGAATAATAATGTTTTTCCGTCCCTGCGGTACGTACTCCGGTTGTTCCTGACTTTACAAAGGGGGAGACAAACGTCTACTAACTTACACCTAACTGCCTATTTCGCTGTCAGATCAAACGCTTTGAACAGCTTTGCTATTTATGATTAGCTAACTTTAGTTACTTCACTACTCTCAGCGTGTACTAGATTGCACGCAAGAAATATATCTAATTATAGAATTGTAACAGTAACTTTCGCAATAGAATACACGTTAAATGATTAATTACGTTAATATATTGCCTTACCTGCTTGTATCACTACTATCCGCTGTCTCAGTATACGACATCTTTTTTTACTGTTGCGGCCACCGTCGTAATTGGAAAGGGAGGGGTGGGCAAATGACTCAGAGATTCGTTGCAAAACTATAATACAAAGCTAGTGGCTGCTGATTTTCAAGAACTGCGCCTTTAAGCCTTACACAATTTTTTTTATTTACAATTTTATAAAATAGACAAATATGTGGGTGGCAACCTTATACTGGGGTGAACCCACTCATTTTCATTAAGGAATCTGGAGATGATCTCATTCTCAAGACTGTCAAGAACTGACAAATGAAGACTCTCATATTTAAGCACAGAACTTTGCACTCTTCAAATGAGAGGTTTCTGACTTTTTTGGCATCCGTCATCAAAAAAATCAGCATCTTATTAACCAAAACCCCCGTCGTGCAATTTCCACCTTCAAAATCATAGCTTCACTTAAACAATCCCATTAACTACACTTACCACCACCCAGAAAAACCACAAACTTTGACAGAAGATTACAGTTATTTCAACATAATCACAACTACCTTCATCCCACAGCTTAGAAAAGCCCTCGGTGTGCAGGATTACGGCCTTCTGAGAGCTTTAGCACTATTATAGAAGAGATGTGCATCTAGATGTGTGTGTGTGCTGTAACCTTTGGATCTAAATCATTGCTTATTGGAGAGCTAGAAGTCTCCGTAAGGTTCCCATCAGCTGCGAGTCTTGGGCTAAGCCCCAGGAGCACTAATAGATAGCATGACATTCCAACTGAGACAAAGGTTTTCTTTATCACTTGTGATTGGACAATAATATCCTGATAAAGCAATTCAATTACACGCCGATGCCAGGCATAACTACGCTTTACGTGTTCACAGTATTGAGGTAACTTATTGCAGGTTTGTTTATATCAGCCCAACACGAAAACGGTCAACTTGTAGTCATTAATAAAGTAAACAAATGTTCAATGACTAGGGGAATGTCTTCAGAGTTTTTTTTACTCATATGTAAGCCTACCTTATGTGACTACAACGCAGGACTAATAACGTCCAGAAAGAGAACAATACATGGCGCTTGCAAGCAAACTTGACCTTGGGGACTATGCTGATACAATCATACATTGTGTTATTTTTCGTTTTTGTATAGAAACTTTAGATCTGCACATTCTGTGAAGTGTAATAGAGAATGAAACTGAACCTACTGTACTCTGAGCTTCACATTGTGCATCATATTGTTTATCTGCAAACATTGACTGTCCTGTCTTGCATATAGCACATAATCAAGCTATATCAAAGGCATTGTTAAAAACATACGACATGTGTGAAAAACAGGTTTTATTTAATTTAAAATCATTTGTGAGATGTGAATCTTGTTCAGGCCTGTCACCCAGGCCTACAAATACTGAACGATGCAGTATCATGACATCAAAGATTCAGTACTTGCTGAAACAGCATTTTTTCCATCTGAAAGCATGCAGGTAGAGTCAAACCCAATAGAATGGGGCCGCAAAGTCATGTTGTTGTACAAATACCAGTGACATGCAAGCAAAGCATTTACAGAATATAGTATTACACTCTGGGTTGATGGCTTGTAACAATCATACCTGAACAAATGGATGTGTGGAAAAATGCAAAAACAACTTTAACTGTGTCCTAATCAGAGATTCTGATGCAAACTCAGCTTTGTGCTCTGCTCCTATCTGATAAAACTGTGACACCCTGTGACTGAGGTGTATTCGCAACATCACAGGCTAACCTTTGCCCCTCCTTTTTTAATGATTACCACCGGTTTTGACTCATAAAAAAAACGTGTTAATGTTAACGTTAATAAACTGTTCCTCTGTATGCTAGCTGAAACTCTAAAGAGAGAGGATGATAACCTCATAGGCTTCCATCTAATATCATCAAACCAAAAGATTTAACCACGAAAATGGACAAAACCCAAATTTTTCAGTAACACAGTTATTCTTTTTATAATTTACAAGAGACCAAAAAGCCTGAAAACAGCAGCTGATGTGTACAGTGCATTTTGAAAATGACATGAGGGATAAAAATCCGATTGAGGCACATAAGTGGTTAAATGCAGAGCGCAAATTCCGTGTATGGAACACCATACTTGGCCTCACAAAATAGGAAGTCATCTGGGTTGATTTCCTGGTGGACTTTTCTATACATCTGTGGGTGCAACATAGGTACATTTCAGGTCACATGTGCAATATTTACCGTCGATTGATGGGGCCTGATCCTGGGCGGAGTACAACATTTCTTTAAAAGCCTGTGGAGAAGAGAAGAATATGAGACACTATTTGTAGAGGTCAGACAATTGGCTTCCACATTACACAGCAGCATGTGACTGGACCAGTGCCCATACTGACTGACAGGGGAACTTCTGCCAGGATACAGATGGAGTGAGACAGCAGAAGAATGAGTTCTTGAGTCCAGAAGAGGAAGTACTAAATCTAAAAGCATGATAGAGGAAACGGCTGTTTTTAACTTTGTTCAGTGAACTCCATTTCTATCTATCTAAGATTGGATACACTCCATGAGAAGTGCACAGTGTCCTTGAAAAATACATGAAACAGCAAAAAACACAATAGGGGTTACTGAGAAGGACTTAAAAGGTCCAGTGCGTAATATTTTGGAGGCTCTGTTGACAGAAATGCAATATAATATACATAACTGTCTTCAGAGGTGTATAAAGACCTTGCATAATGAAGCGTTATGTTTTTATTACCTTAGAATAGTGTTGTCAAAAGTACCGGTACTTCGGGTCCAAGTCGGTACCTAAAAATAAAAAAGTTGTCGGTACCTAATTTTCATAAGACCCGGTACCACCGACGTACCGGGTCAACCGGGTACTGATGCTCTGTCTGACAGGTTGTCAGTCGGAAACTTTTTATAGACGCAACAAGACGTGATGAGCGGATAAGCGCGGCTCCGATCCACAAGAGATGCGTACAGAAATGCTTCAGATTAAAGTCATATCACGAAGAAAACGAACAGAGTTTTGTGGTGAAATGAGGAAGCATCCGGATTTAAGTTAACAAGTTCAAGCGGTAAGTTTCAAATTCTGTTCGCGTTTGCATTATGAATGTTGTAGCATATGTTAAGTTAAAGGTTACGTTAAAATAAACTTCCCTGTTTGCGTGTTAATTTGTTAGCGCCAATGCTAATCCAGTCAAGTGTCCTTATTAACCATTTAATGCTTTTATAACTGTAATGGGGTAAAATAAGTGGGAGGACATGGTGGGGTTTACAGTACCTATTTTATATAGGCCTATCTGAAATCTATGTGCTAGAAAACTAGCATACTAACTGTATGACTAGCAATGTGTATGTCTTGGATAGATAACTCTATTAGGTTAAAAAAAACACATTTAAACTAAATAAAAATCTATCTGTTGCATTTATTATTTTAATATACAGTTACATTAACGTAAGTAATCTTGTGTAAATGCAGTATAAAAACTGAGGTTTGTTTTAATATTGCATATGCATGTTTGTTCAGTCAGTTGACTTACTGAAGTTTATTCTATTTGTCTTACACAGCAGCAGACTGAGGAGGATGTTCATCAGCATGAAAGACCCCAGTGAGCACACAACAGTTTCAGCAACAATTAACTTATACTTCATGTATACAAAATGGCATTGCTTTCTATACATTTATATTAACAATGAGCTTTATTAATAAAATTGTGTTTCAATTAGCATGTACTGGTGTTTTGCTTTGGTACCGAAATTGGTACCGAGAACCGTGGAATTTTACTGGTATTGGTATCGACTACTGAAATTTTGGTACCGTGACAACACTACCTTAGAATGAGCTATTTCTATCTACATACACCACGGGTCCCCTTACATAGTGTTCACCTTGTTTTTTCTATCTACAGTAGCCATAAAAGGACAAAATGCTCTACAGAGCGCGTTTCGTAAATACGTTATCTCCTTCAGCAAAGGAGTGAAAATGTGACGACATCTTAGTTCTGTGTTAACCACCGTAGTGCCTTGAAAGGGAGCGGTGGAGTAAGCCGTTGGTTGCAATTCGTAACCTTACCGCTAGGTGGCACTACATTTCACACAATGGACCTTTAAAGCTATTTCAATCAGCAGTAGCAATTGTACTATACAGTAAGTCTAGGCAAAGTTAAGCATAATGAACATATTTATCAGGGCTCTAGACTAACTTTTTCCACTGGTTGCACTGGTGCGCCTACCTTTTTTTCTTAGGTGCACCCAAATTTTCGACCGCATCGCATTTAACACCGCAGTTTTACCAGTTCACTTTATTTTTTTAAATCGCTGTCCATATAGGCAAAATTGACTTGTAAATGATTAACTAACAATCTGGTCAACATAAAGTTCTTTATTTGAAGCACAATTCTACAAGAAAGGTAACTTTCTGAAAAAGTGTTGATGCTTAAAGTGCTTCACTGAACTGAAATTTAAACTTAAAACATCTCAAGATAAATGGACCAGGGCTTGACATAACCTGGGAGGTTGATGGCTCCGTGTCAGAGCATTGCTTATGATTTTCGGACGGATCAGGCCTTAACTTAACATTATTCACGAAAAAGTTGTCAATCGTTCTTTTCATCTTCTCTCATACATCCACTCTGTTTAACTGACGGGCCTATAGGCTCCTCCCCTCTCTGTCTGACTGCAGCACACGCATTTTCACACGTACACACCAGAGGTTGCTCTAGACTTTTTTATTGTCCGTCATTTTGACTGACAGGCTCGTAAAAAATCCGTCATAATCTATTATTACCCGTCACTATGGTGCAAGGTGGTGTTAGGTGGTAATTAGTATGTTCGTGACGTCATCACGCTGTACTTGCTGTGCTTGAGTCTATAAAAATACTGTACAAATCCGTTTGAATAAAACGAAAGTAAGGAAAAAGGTGCGGGCACACTTAAAGAACGAGAGCTCTGCCATTATCACTACACAAGGAGCAAACATTACGGACAACAACTAATAAGCAGTGAAGCAAGTTTTACGTTGTTTATCGTGTGCATAGTGTCTGGACTTTTGATCATCCCTTGTATGTTTTGCGATCGGATAACTCCTGGTGCTGCAGACGTGGAGCTCTGTCATCTCACGAAAACATTGTATAAAAATCTTTGCATGCCGTAGTTTACACAGGACTGGCGGGAAATGTGCATTGATACTCCTTCATTCTTCATGTTATGTGGTTTACTTTGATAGGTGAACTGTCTTTCCCGCGTCCCAGCGCGACATCCGACGGGTTTTCCCAGATCGCTTCACATATGTCTAGTCGGTAACAATGACGGGTGAAAACACGCACGTCCCTTTGCGAGCATATCACGCTCTAATGAAGGGAAACGGGGAGTTACAAATTGCCCTCATTGTAATCCGTCAAAATGACGGACGAACGGCCTTCAGATTTTTCCGTCACTGGTAAATAAAATCTGTCAATGACAGAGAATTTTCGTTTAACGCGACCTCTGGTACACACACGTACAGGAAAATCTGGACCACGGCCAATCAGAGGGGTGTCCGCCCTTCACTATCTCTGATTGGTTTAGACCACGATATGTGCCTAATGTGTGTCTGTTGTTGAATCACAAGGAGACTTTTAGATTCGCGGAGACTTTTAGATTCGCAGAGACTTTCTTTCTCCCTCGAACGGCTGGTCGCACCGGTGCGACCTCAGATTTTTTTAGTCGCACCATTGAGAAATACGGTCGCACTCTAGAACCCTGTTTATTTAAAAATACATACAGTATGTCAATTTTGCACATGTGTGACCCTGGACAACAAAACCAGTCTTATGGGTCAATTTTTCGAAATTGAGATTTTTACATAATCTGAAAGCTGAATAAATAAGCTTTCTATAGATATATGAGTTGTTAGAATAGGACAATATCCGATGGCCGAGATACAACCGTTTAAAACTCTGGAATCTGAGAGCGCAAAAAAATCTAAATATTGAGAAAATCGCCTTTGAAGTTGTTAATCAGGGGCACTGTGGCAGACCATCCACTCACAAAAATAAAGTTTTTATATATTTAAGGTAGGAAATTTACAAAATATCTTCATGGAACATGATCTTTACTTAATATCCTAATGATTTTTGGCATAAAAGAAAAATTGATAATTTTGACCCACACAATGTATTTTTGTCTTTGTGTAAAAATGTTCCCGTGCTACTTAAGACTGGTTTTGTGATCCAGGGTCACATGTCGACATACTGTCCATAACTGAGCTGTGGTGTGTTAGTTTATTCTCCACTGCATTCGTCAAGTAACAGTACATGCCTGTGTAAGTTTGACTAGTTATTTACAGCAACAAGGTCAAAGATCCTGTATACAGCTGTGGAGGAATGTGGAGAGGCAGTCATTTTGCTTGTGTAACTCATCAATAACAACACGTCAATATTTTGTTGGCCCTCTGTTAGTTATCAACAATCATTGTTACATTAAAAGATACTGACTAGAGAAAAAGGACAGCTACTACCTATTACAAAAGCGATCACCAAGATTTTCTGAATCACATGACTTCTGGGAAAAACCTAGCCAATAAGTAAAAAGATTAGACAAGCAGTGCTAAAACAATCAAAACAGGTCAGAACCCATCAACCCCATTAAGATGTTTATTTAGACTACTTTATAGTAACCTGCACCAGAATCAGACAAAACATAAAACATTCCTATTGACAAATAATTGTCCTACTTGTAAATGTTTTGAGAGTACAGGGTTTTCATTTAGGCTAATCTGATTATGCTTTCAGCTAAGTACCATAACCATATTAATATGGTACTGCAACATAACCATAACCAAATTTCTTCTGCAGAACTCCACAGATTTTCCTCCAAAATTAGCATAGAAAATGTGACCACAAGTCCTACCTCAGCATACCTCTAAATGACAGTCATGAACAATGGCATGGCAATGGTGTGGTGCAAAAATTCCCCTTAAACACCATACCTATATATTTTAAGGAAAATGCAGTTGTGATGAATGGATGTACAGTCTATTATCAATATGCTGCACTTACTGTATGTGTCTTGGGGTATATTACATCAACCTGAAGAGTAGGGCTGTGCAAAAATATCGATACATGTAACTATCGCAATTTTTTTTTTCCGATAGTGTATCGATAGTGATACCTCAACTATCGATATTTATTTAAAATCATGTCATATACATACGGCCAAAAGTAAGTGGAAGCGAGCATGGCGAAAAATATAAGAATGCTTGGAGCTCTCAGAGCTGATGTGTGGGTGTGTTTTGGTTTTCAAAATAAGTCATGGAGTAATGAGTTATATAAAATAATGCTGTTTGTAGGCTTCGCAAGTCATGACACAAGTCACTTGGCTACTGCAGTGCATTAGACAAAACGTTTATTAAGAAAAGTAACAATGACATTTATTGTGCTTTCACGGATGTGACACCAGCACATTTACAGCACGGATGAACCAGGGGTTTTATACTGCCCATGTTCATTGTTTTAACTGTAAGGCACCACAACAGCCAAGTGACTTGCGTGATCCACCTTATTCCCCTGTGCTACCCACTTGAGGGGCGCAATCCACAGTTTGAGAACCCAAACATCTGATCTAAAGGTCCATGCATCGCACATCATGGCCACTCTGCAGAGGTAAGGGATGTTTTTACACTCATCCTTGCAGAAAATCCCAGGTGGTGCACAGCATGTTGTATTTCTGTCTCTACTTTTTACATTTTCTATTGAAAGTATTGCAATATATCGCAAATGTGTATCGTATCGAAATACATAGCAATATATTGTATCGTGATATGTATCGTATCGGGAGGCACTTGCCAATCCACAGCCCTACTGAAGAGTATGAACGTATGACCCTGACAAAGGTCCATACTATCCTGAGACGGTCTCCATGCACTTTTATGCATCAGCAGTGCTATAGTACAATTGAGTATACAGCCTCAAGAGCAAAACATTTTCATATGCAAGTCTTGAGCTCACACAGTTTAAAATAAATGTGACAAGAGGAAAAACAATGGGTGAAATGAATAATTAGACTAGTTACTAGACTAACTGGATCAGATGCATGCTCATTCTGATCAAATGCAGTTTTGCGGTGCAGTTGTCAGCTGCAGGTCAATATCGTACAACAAAAACAAACTCCTGTAAGAAACACTAGCTCAGAGGGAACTGAGCAGATCAAGGTCCAGCAGGGAAAAATCTGGCAGTGGTATGAGGGATGTTTACTTGTTCTACCAGCAGGCCTGCACAGCTCCACACTGGCCAATCTATACCGAGCTCCCATTGCTAAAAAATTCAGTTTGACTGCAGGGCAGCCTTGCCTCTTTTCTCTACTGTAGCACACAGCTACTACAGTGTTTCTTCCAGGTTGTCTGAGACTATTTCTCTCACTTCTTTCTCAGTGCATCAGGAAGCATGTGATAGCCCACACAGAAACCCAACAAATCAGCAGAAATAGTCATATCTTAGAATTAGCTGACATCAGCTTTGTCTAAGACTGTGTGACACACATTAAGGGTCACAGCAAAAGCTTAGAATTGAATAACCAAATCAACACAAGTCCATAGTTCCTTGTGAAAGAGAAAAAATATCTCAGGATGAAAACAATGGCAAGATAGAAAAACATGGCAATCCGAGTGAAGTAGAAATGTTAAAAGTTGATCTTTTCACGTGTTATTTGAGCATAAACACACCTGCACACATCGACCAACATATGAACAACTCTCAAATGCGGATGATGACTAATTAATTAGCAAATGACCGAGGGGAAGCAATAATCTTATTATGTGAAGGCCATTAAACCCTGAAGGAGCTCCATTCCACTAAAGCCCTGTCGACTCAGACCTAGCCCACTGTCAGAGACAAAGAAAACTGCCTGCCATGCATTCATGTGAAATAATTCAATTATGTAGTCTGTAAAGCATTTCTTTTTTAAGGTCTGCATTGTCAAATATGCTTGTTGTAGAAGAATGACATCCTACCGTTAATTACAGAACAGAAAAACATTTCATACAATGTTTTGCAAGTAAAAGTTTGGACAAACATGCTCACTGGAATTTTAATTAATTAAGTGGCTTTCATATACACTGTACTACAATAAGAAAAAATACATTTTCTTTGTATAATTTACTGAACACAATGCTACATTTTACAATTTTAAATATATACTCGTTAAATATAGACATGCAGCCATAACGATGATATTACTGACTGACATCATTAGTTTCTGTTAAATTAAATCTAATGGACAGGTAGACTGTGCTGAATCAGAATATGAAATTGTACACGAAATTGTACAGTCAGTAATGTTATATTTATTGGATCAGTAAGGTTATAAAAAAATCAGATCTGATCACGTGCCGTTTAAGACATCTGGACTAATTCATCTGCATCACAGATTGTCAGAATTACATTAGCATTAACAATCTTCCAGCTGTTAGTATTCAAATTACTGACACCAAACAGACCTGACAGATATCAATCATAAATCCCGAGTTAAACCTCTGCCCAGTCATGACACATAAACATCTGATTAATGCTTAAACTAACGTTAGTTCGCCGTTTTAACGTTACATGAAGAGAAGGTGAATTGGCCCAACGTTGGTTTTCTTCGACTCTTACCTCATATTGGATGTATTGTTTCCTCCACTCCGGTGTGATGTGGGCAGACAGGTGCTCGGTAAACTTCATTTTTATTAATATTTCTGGGTGTTTTGTCTGAGGAGAGACTCGCGCTGCTGGAAAATTACCAGTGAATCATCGCGAGCTGAAAATCACCCTCAGATTAACGGCTGTTTTTCGCTGCTCCGCGGAACACATATTCAGGGCAAATATAGCAACGTTTACAAACAACAAGCCCAAATGTTCCTCATTTTCCTTTGGTGTGTTTTTAAAGCACAGCGGAACGCTGGAAGAAGTGGTTTAGAGGACTAAAGGAGGTCTAGACAGTTGTTCTTTCTGTCTGAGGCTAAAGCTCCGCGGCCGCCATCATTGTCGGAGAATGACGTCACAGCGCGTCATGACAGAGGATGTTTTCCAACTCGCGCTGTGATAGCTCATAAAATAATTACTCTGCGTTACAGACATATGAAATGAAGGGCGGGCTGTTTTACTAACGCAATCATTACACAAAAGAGCGTTTGTATTTATGTCACCTCCCTGCACCAGCTTGTTTGTCATTGACTGTCTGTCTGTGACAATATCTAGAGTGACATTTCTCAGCAGCGTGGGAGTCCATGCCCCTGCTCTGCAAAGCATTGCAAGATACAAAAATAGAAGATGCATGCTGCAATATTTAAGCAAAGGCGTGTGCATGAGATAATAGCTGTATTGTTGTTTTAATAGTCTTATACGCATAATCGTGCTGTGCTAAACTGCTCTGCACCCACCCATCATAAGCAGTGGGGTTGCAGTTCTGTAAATAGACAAGATTTGTTTTAAGGAGAGACCTGGACACTTATTTCCGTAGACTTTAGTTTTTAATATTAAAATAAATGGAAAGGAAATGGTCTGATGTAAATATTCTGATCTGAAAGTAATTTGTTTCCGATCATTTAAAGGGATAGTTCAATAAAAAAAATTGTCATCATTTATTCACCCTCGTGTCACTCAAACCTGCATATGACTCTTTTTTCAAAAGAAGATATTTTGAGAAATGTCTTGGTAGTGTTGTGTGCTTACAATGTAAGTCAAAATGGGGCATGTTGTTTAGTTACAAATGTTCTTGAAAATATATTTTTTGCGAGTTCATAGTCAAACAGGTTTGGAAGGCAAGTAAATGACGAAAGAATTTTCATTTATTTAAAGATTAAAGACTTTAAAGACTCCTCTTGTCGAAAGTCAGCAAATGTATATTTATTAAACAATGTCAATAACTGACAGATAACAGAAACAAAGTGTTTACAAAGTGCATGCAACAAAGTGTTTACAAAGTACATATAATATATTTTTAAATAATTACAACATTTTCTTTATAAAGTGTCCATGTCAATTTTTAAAAAGAGGGGTGCTAGTGTAATTATATGGACATCGGCACACATATTTACTTTTTCATAAGAGTGTATGTATGGAGGTGTTGCTCTGAAAAGCAGCATGGTGTTAGAATCTATCGGTTAGATGTAGTTTTCCTTCAGGGTGTTGTGGATCTCCAGGAATGTGGGTCTTTCTTTAGCATTTCTTTTCCAGCAGTTGAGCATCAGGCTGTAGACTGAATCCGGACAGCAAGCAGGCTTTGGCAGATAGACCTGAACAAATAAAGCTCATGACTGACGCCTTCTGTTCTTTTTGAGCTATTACAGTGCATGAATTTCTCTGACTCATCTTGCAGTGCCAGATATTATTAGGTGCAGGGAAGAAACGTCTGTTTTAAAATGTATTTATTAATGTGGTACTACTGATCTGTTATAGGAGGCAACAATGTCCTATTAATTGTTGAGAATTTACATTTTTTTTGTGTTCATATTAGCTTATTTTTGAGTTCTGAATGAGAGGTACATGAAAATGATTGACACATGAAAGACCTGGCTGACCAGAGATGAGGGAAGTCTCACCTGTTTGTTTTGGTCTCTGAAAAACTCGCCTGTGTTTTCAATCACCTGTTCATCTGTGAACTGGGCATACGGCTGCTCGTTGCATAGGGTAAGAATCTCCCACAGGGTCACACCGGATGCCCATACATCACTGGCCATGGTGAACTTACCCTGTACAAAAAGCAGAGATCAGAGAGGAGAATAGCAGAGTTTTCAAACTCAGTGAGTCTTATGTCATCGCAGTTCTGGTTTACCAGTAGGATACTCTCCCAGGACATCCAGCGGATAGGCAGGACAGCTCGTCCCTGGATGCGGTAATAATCTCCACGATACAAGTTCCTGCTCATGCCAAAGTCGGCGATCTTGATGGTATTGTTTGTGCCCACTAGACAGTTGCGAGTAGCGAGATCGCGGTGAACAAAATTAAGGGATGACAGATACTTCATTCCAGAAGCAATCTGAGAGGCCATGTCGATCAGGTTATTGTAGCTACAGAGGAAAAGAAAGATGTGAGTGGTGCTTGCTCAAGCTAGGGTGCTCTGGGTGGTTGCTAGTGTGTTGCTAGGCTTGTAATCCAAACAATTAGATTGTTTGTATACCTGATGGTAGCTGTTTCACCAGCCTGAACTCCTTCCTCCTGCAGCTCATGGCGGGACAGGAACTGGTTGAGGTCTCCATTCTCCATGTACTCTGTTATCATGCACAGTGGGTCGCTCTCAACGCACACTGCCAGCAGCCGGATGATGTTCGGGTCTCTTAACCGTGACATGATCCTGATCTCTTTCAAGAAGTCGTTCCTGAAAATGTAGATTTCCTTGAGGAAATGTTACTATCTCCTAAAATGGACACTAAGGATGGACAGCATCTGTAGAAGAAAAGCAGCGCTCCTAAGCAAAAACAGGTTTGTAACACAGTTGCGGGACACCTGCGCCTTTGCGTTACCTTGCGTTTTTGTTCGCGTCTTCTCTTAAGGTCTTGACTGCTACGAGCATAGGCTCATCACTGATGTCGCCACAATGGTCATTTATGAATTCCTGCATTCCCTCAGCTTCACACAGATGAACCTGAGGAGGGTATGCACCTATAGTAAAGCAACAAATGCATGTGAAAAAATTCATGGAGAAACTGAATAGTACCTCCCCGAATTGCCCTTCTCCAAGTTTCTCTTTGAAAGCCAGCCTCTCTCTTGGAAACTCTTCTAGCGCTCCATCTCTTCCTGGAGACAACGGCATGTTGACCACAGTGACGCGGTAACTGTGGGCACCGGCAACTTCCACCTGACTTACTATGTCTGCCTCTGCATAGTGTGGGATTTCATCTGTAGGGGGGGTCGTGGAAGTGTCTGAAGAGGCATCAACCATTGCTGTAACACAAGCATATCAACACAGATAGATATACTATGAGATGAAGGTGATCTCACTGTAATAATTATGTCACCACTTACGGTTTTTTATTTTGTTTATCCAACAAACGTTAAGAATCATCTTGCAACAATTTACCATATAACAGTTCACACTGACCAGATCTGTCAAGTCTTTGTGCAGCTCTCATAATAAATATGACTTCTTCAGTGTTAGGTTTGACTTCAATGACATCTTTAAAATATCACTGGTATTCATGTGTAATTGGCATTTACCCCGACAAGATATTGTAATATTCAACTTAAAAGCCTTAAAAAATCTTAAGTCTGAACTAAATGTAAATAAAATAAAAAATGCCAGAATTATAATTCTTCAGGTGAACTATTAATTTGACTTGTTAAAACCCCTTTAACATCGTCAGAGAATTTTAAAATTGAGGAGCCCTAACCAAGGTTTTCTGTAGCCTGGAACTCTGGAAGTTTTCGTAGAAGTTGTGATGGCTCCTGATAGTCAGTGCCCATGGGGAAAATCCGCTCGTATGTGGAGTTGGATTCGACATCACTAGATAGAGAGGAATGACGGCGACTAAAAGCTACTCTCTGAACAGAAAGACTGACTGTAAGCTCATCATCCAGCATCCTCCGTGAGGCCTTCAACACATAGACGAACACAAGGCAGCATTATCATATGTTCCATTAATAATCACAGGTTGTAAAGGGTGAATGTGCACTGTAGTGTCACATAATACCACCTTTAAAGGGGTCATATGACATGGCTGAAACGAATATTATCGTTTGTTTTAGATGTAATGCAATGTGTATACAGGATTTAAGGTTCAAAAACGCTGTATTTTCCACATACTGTGCATGTTTGTATCTCCTCTTTGCCCCGCCTCTCTGAAATGTGCAGATTTTTTACAAAGCTCATTGCTCTGAAAAGCGAGGTGTGCTATGATTGACCAGTTCACCAGTGCGTAGTGATTGGTCGAATACTGCAAGCGTGTGATGGAAATGTAACGCCTCTTACCATATTTGGAACATCAGGTTCCAAAGCAATTGTACTGACAGGTACGCCCATCTTACTTGCATATACATTTGGGGGTCTTAGTCAAATCATACCTCCAACTGACGTAGATTTGTGGGGGTGTGGTTACACGAGGCGTTTCAGGCAGGTCTGGGTGAGCATTCGCTTTTAAATAGAATGCATCTTTTGTTCCGACACTTTAATTTTTGCTATTTTACGTGTCTAATACATGCATGGGCAACTTCTAACACACCAAAGACACAGAAAACCACGTCCGTGCCATATGACCCCTTTAATTTCAAGAAAAGTTGCTTTGAAGAAGATCAATATTCATTGCATGGGCAGAAAGGCCAAAAAAAAAGATCTTACCTTTTCAATCATTTTCTGCCAGACCTGTCGCCACAATATGATTATTATGATGGCCAGCAGAATAACAATAATGGCCACCAAACAGCCTATCAGGATTCGGGTGTTGCTGTCATCGATTTTGTGGGTGGGGTCATCCACTGAAAAAGGGGTTTGGGGCAAAAAAAAGACAGCCGTGTGTTACTGTACACAGTGTTAATGATTGGTCGACAATGCATTTGGAAAAAAATGGTAAACATACTGAACTGAATTTTAAAAGGCATTAAAACAATCCAAGATGTTGTGTGAGCATGGATTTGAGACAAATTATTCATTTTGAGTGCAAGATATTGACTTTCAATGATCCATTATCTATAACATTATAAAATGCCATTTAACTTGATTATGTTGTCTAAAAAAACATTTTTTTGGACATTAAACATATTTATGTGTCATTGTAGACATCTGGGGGTGCT
The DNA here is from genome assembly GCF_024868665.1 of Triplophysa rosa. Lineage (NCBI taxonomy): Eukaryota > Metazoa > Chordata > Actinopteri > Cypriniformes > Nemacheilidae > Triplophysa > Triplophysa rosa. The sequence continues at coordinate 15,890,084 of NC_079894.1, forward strand.
GTTGTCTGCAAACACATTTAGTACAGATGCAATACCACATGGCACAGTGTTAGCATAAGATATGTAGGCTATGTATATAATAATTATATATTTTACCTGGGTAAATACCTGGAGTTTGGTTACGTTTACGTGGAACAAGAGAGGTATTATACACTGCTGTGTCTGAAATAGTCGAAGAGGTGAATTTGGACAAAAAGGATTTTGTGGAATTTAGGTGATAAATAGCCTACTGTAAAACTGAAAAACAACATTATTATGCAGCATCACAGGAAAAAAACGTAGAAGAAAGGGTGGGCTGGAGATGCTGAATGATCAAACCATAGATATAAAAACTAGATGCTGCATTAGCATCTGTTTCTATGGGCCGATATACGTAGGTCGTCTACCATATTGGAACGGTGCGAGCCGGTCTGTTATAGCCAAGTCTGTGGCTTTCCAGTGGAATTGGGTTACTTATTGTAACTGTTGCTCAGGTTTGTTTTATCCACAGGTTAGAGGTGGAAGGATTTTGTTATTTGCTGTCAATCTTAAGATTATTTTATTTATGAATGTTAAGTTCTGTTATTTGGACTAGGGACGTTAGGCTCATGATGAAGGATTTATTTCACAGATCTGGCAACCCTGCCAAGCCGGTCCGTTAACACTCAAGAGCAAGCTGACTGTGTATGATTATGAAAACATATTTGTTGTTCTGTAAGATCAAACATTATATTTCCTACACCAACACATGACAACAACGAAAGGGTAGCCTATCCAATTTTTCGGGAATTAAAATGCACAGCCATGGCTGCGCAGTGTTGTGGCATTCTAGCAAACTGTGAGTGACGTCTACATGCCTGGAGCTTGAATGCGGCATCTAGTTTTGATATCTATTGCTCAAACTGTCTCTTACCTGACTGGAAAGCAATTTCACTGAACATCATCCAGATGTCGTTGAATGCAAAACGGCACCTGATTGCGCTGGCCATGCGGTTGCCAAGGGCAACCGTGACAAACCGAGCACTCGGACTGATGTTGTCTGTCTTTGACTGGAAAGACACAGGATTGGGCTCCCAGTCTGACTCCGAACGAAAGTAACAAACAGCTTGTCGGAATATTCTCACCCCCCACGTGTACATGTTGTTGCAGTGGATCTATTTAAATGAAACATTGTTCTTTCAATGCAAAAAACAAAATATCTATGTATCATATGAAAGCGATAATGGAAAAGAACATGATATACAAAGCAGCAGTTTGTTGAATTAGATTTACCTTCATTGATGTAAAATTTCTGACCCGATCGAATTCAAATGTCATCTCCACTGAGCCACTAGAGAAAGTAGCATTAGTCCAACCTACATAGTCATAGCCAGGCCAGACGTTATACACCTGACTTTTAGTGAAGTCATCCAGACCACAGTTTCCATCAGTAAGCTGTCCAAGGCCTTCTGTCATGCTGGAGGAGATATTTATATTGTATAAATATAAATAATTTACATTTATTCATTTGGCAGACGCTTTTATCCAAAGTGTCTTACAAGTAGGAGAGCATATAAACATTTCGTCAACACGTTAAACAGTACCGTTGGTTTACAAGGCCATGCTACCAGGAGGATTAAAGCTGGAGTGAGCAAAGGAGAGAATTAACAACTTTTTTTTTTAGACAGACAGACAGTTATTGGTTAGTCAAATAGATGCGGAACAGGTATGTTTTGAGCTGTTTTTTGACAGCCTGTCAAAAAATCCCCTGCATCATCCCCTGATGCAAATGTCACCAAACCCTCAAAAAACATAGTTTAATGAATTTCATGCTCTTTAAAGTTACACACATTTTAACTTTCTATTTTAGGAAAACAAAACAAAAATATTGATGATTCATACTGTTCACAGTGGCATATCCAAATTTTTGTCCAATAAAATACTCTCTAATAATAAGAACCTCCCCATCCCCTAATGCCACTGAAAAGCAATAGCAAGTAGGGTTCATGTTTCATGGTTGTGACATAAACTAAAGGCAACTGGCTATTTTATTTTTCACATTTGCTACCTGTAACTAATGGCTCCATCATACACAGTGTCGTTTAAGTAAATCTGTTGGCCTTTCAAAGTCATCTGTTGACCAGCAGGGGCACTGTAGGACACAAGACCATCTGAAACCAACAATAAGAGAGGTAACGTTTTTTCAAATGCCAAAATCATGACCACGAAGAACCTAAAAAAAAAGCACATTGGAGAAAGCAGAACCATTTGACGGGGAAGGAAATCCATAAAAGAACATACCTAGCCATTCACAGCCATAGAGCTCCACCCTCATGCACACAGTCATAGAGGGGTCAGTCAAGGGCATAAAACGCACAAATTGAGCAATAATGGGCGGCTCCAAGTCCTTCAGCACGACATCGTAAGCGTTCTTGTTCCCCTCAATAATCTGAATAGAGACATTAAGTATACACACAGGATGACATCACTTCCTACATCAAAACGTTTGAATAATACGGATGATCAAAGCAAAAAAATAGAATACTATACTGCCATGTCAGTCTTACTAATTTCTGCAGTACTTTTTGTACAGGACACAATTTTTCTGAATGTATTTAATACTTAGATTACCTATTCATTTTCACATTTTGACTTATTCTTTGATCTGACTTTTTTCCCTGAAAGGATAACTGGACACCAATTATAAAAAGTAATGCTGCCCCCTCACCTGTCGACCCTGTCGGTCACGCCAGGATATCCAGCGGGTGCCATCTCGGCTGTACTTGATCTTGTAGCGCTGGGCGAATTCATTGCCCACTCCATCTGCATGGCGTCCCTGCGTGCCAACAAGAGTTACAAAATGGAGAGTGCGAAGGTCAATTTGCAAGAACTCCTTTAGACTGTTCGGTTCAGCCATTACGTCTGGACACCATGCCCCATCTCCGTCATCAAAGTCCAGTCTGAAACAACCAAGGATGTGGTACAAAAAATAAAAATCCATTATTAGAATTTTTGTTCTTTTGTACAATAAATGTGTTGGTTATACCTGCCATATCTAGCTGCAGTGGACTCTGACCATTGGCTGGAAGCAGATATATCTTCATCTTGAATTTGGCCACCCGTCATCCCCAGTGGGTACCTACATACAGCTAATAAACAGATCATTGCAATGAGTAACAACATAGGCATTTTATTAAAACGATTAATATTTACTCATACTGTAAGTAAAAGGTGGCCATTACATGTAAACGATCCTAGTTCCAGGGTCATATCTTTTAAAATGAATCCAACAACCTTTATTTGCACCCTGAAGCTTTAATTGTTAGGTTACCAGTGATGCAGAAGAAAACACCATACATTTTCTCAGCACCTCTATAGGTTGCTTTGTGTTATGGGAGTAAGAATCTGCAGGTCTTCGCCAGGGAGGCTGTGCATATACAGTAGGTGGACACACAACCTCTGCAGCATGAATCCACACCCCATAAGCAAATACCCCAAATACCACTCAACCCCATCCATGAGGCCTCCACCAGGAGAAAACAGAGAGACTTTTATGTTCACGCCTCACCGTGAACTAAATGCCCTTTTCAGCTTTGTATAGTTATTTTGTATAAAAATCCTTTAAATGCATATAAATATACAAAAATAAATGAATGGTTTAACTGATACATTAGTTGTAACGTCTATGTGAAACGTTTGCTAGTGTATTTCTGTTTATACATCATTCATAACACACAGACTCACTGTAAATGATGACTTCATTGCTGGCAGTAATGCAGCTTCATGATAAATGGGGTCTACTGTACAGGTAGGAGAACTGGAAAACTCAGTGACCTAGTGAATAAATATTTCACCTTCTCGTAAATGTGATTTGTTAGCCTTGGCAGATGAAACAGACACTAGACCTCCAGCATAGCTTCCTCCTTGTGTCTATACCAGCATCACCTACTGTACCTAACATCAGTAAGCTGTCTGCTTTCTGCTCATAGCTCAGGAGGTCTAAAATATTTATAATTTTTCACAAAGCGTTTTTTTTGTCTGTGTGTAAAGCACATGCTAAAATGATGCCGCAATGAACCATGTGTATACACCATGTACAGTACCATGGATTACACAACTATGCCTTATTTCATTTAATCTTATACATTTCTAACAATATGTGTCACTTACCTGGGTTGACTTGTGACTTTACTGCTCCAACAAGGATAATGACAGTAACGCATTGTCTCATTTGAAACATCCTGTCATACACGTCTAATTCCTGCAAACATATGAAAATATGAAAAACATGATGTACAATATATGGGATATCAAGGACAAGCACATTTTTTAATTCTGTCCAAATTCATTAAAAAGTATATGTTATTATTTGTATATTATTTTCACTCTTTATAGTTTCAATATATAATTACATTACAATTTCATATTTAAATGCAAAATGAAAAAGACTCAAACCCAAAAGGTGAGGAACAAAACATCTCTTGTAGGTGGATTTTCCCTCAGGTCAGAAAGTTCTGCCTGTACACAAACGTCCACTATGTCAGAGATGTTTATTTATGTTGTGTGTGGGGCTTCAGTCGTCTGCGTGTGGACAGCAGAACTGTATGTACAGTCATTTTAAGGGGTGACCAGGAGAATCTTACTATTTATACAGCATAACAGTTCACTAAAATCATAAATAGTGAATAATAACATTTCCAGTGCATAAGTTTGATGTTGCATAAGTCTTTTCTAAAAACCAACTAACAAGAATAGCATTTTACACTACGATTCATAAATATACTTGTTTAACCTAAATGACACTGTACACGTTTATTATTTTTGTACTGATATCTTGTTCCAATGTTTTGAATTACTGAAGTGTTTTAGCCCAAATCTAATACACCACACAATGACACAATGTCTTGTTGATCATATGGAAAAACATCTATTATCTGTAATGAATCAGAATGATTCATCAAATATTCCACAGAACAGAAATGACACTTACCGCTTTCTCTGGTGAAACACTCAAAACCAACAGATGTTTTAATCACTCTGTGAGAAAAACACAATCTTCCTCGTCCTCATGCTCCATCTTGAGAGAAATGAGAGGCTGGGGCTGCTGACCCTCTTACAGGAGCAGAAATAAACAGGGAAAGGATACAGTCAGCAGCAGGCTGGGGAAAGTCCAAACAGCCCAGATTGAATCAGAAACAGAAGGTTTTAATTGTAGAGTTCAGAGCCTTTCACACCATTTTCACAGCTAAAAAAAGACAATACTTAACCTTAAGTATTGTGTAAAAGTAGTATATGTGTAAAATTCTATCATCATCTACTCTCTTTCCCTCTTGTCATTTCAAACCCGTATGACTTTCTTACTTCCGCAGAAAAATATAGTTTGAAGAAAAGTTGGTGACGGAACAGTGCCGGCACCCATTCAGTTCTATTGTATGGACACAAAACCAATGCAAGTGAATGGGTGCCGGTTAACAACATTCTTCAAAATATCTTTTGGGCCATACAGGTTTGAAATGACATGAGAGTAAATAAATGATGACAGAATTTTTATTTTTGGGTGAACTGTCACTTTAACAATGAACCATTTTAAAACTCCATTTCTAAAATTTGTAAAGACCTACTCACTTACACAATAAAATACCTACTCTGAGTAAATAAAATTCTGAAATGACAAGGATGTTCACAGCAATTGCAAATTAATCAAAATGTTAATTTACTTTCATTTATTTCATGTCATTCATTAAAAATGGCAAAGCTACTATTCACTGAATGTATTGTACAGATGTCACAGTACAGCATTAGCACAAAAAGCACAGTGTTAGTGTTACTTGCACTTCCAAGAAACAAAGATATCTTTAAAGAAAGGAATGTTACAATTACCATTCTGCAACATAAACTCATAAACTCAACACATGAATAATGTTACCTTCGTTCATACAGACAGTAGTAAATGTTTGGGTTTGGAACAGTTAAAGCCGCTCAGTTGCCGAAAAGAAACAGGACTATTTCGTAGTGAGCACTTTACATAACACAAAGTCTATAGAATGATCGACACTAACCTAACATGTAGAGCATTGAGCTTGAACATTAAAAAACACATGCAATAATACTGATAAGTATAATATATCATCAACGAATAACTGCCCATACATCCCTTTAAAAGTGAAACGAGGCCCTATACAGTAGCTATAGTCTTGTTTCAGTGTGAACAACACAGTCTATCTTCAGAGGAAATGTTAATGTCCTACAGTTTGTGATGACATGAGAGCAGTTGCTGGTGGCACATCAATCCAAATGCTGTTAAGTGCAAATAAAGACAAATTTTAGCATTTAGGACATTTTATAATTGTGTCATTCCTCTTGTAAATTCAACAGAAATCTTGAGCTTTATACTGACATCTACTGATGTGGATGCAGCATTACACAAAATCATCAAGTTGATATAATTGTAGACATGTTTGAGAAAGTTATATTCAATTTTTTAGATGTTTATCATTTTCACTGTGAAAGACTGAAAAGGTGTAGGATACCTTTAAGATTTTCTAAGAATTCTGCTACACATTACAAGAATGAATATTTTATAACTAAATATGAAAGGATGTGTAACATCTTTGAGTTGGCTTTTCGTATTGTAGTGCACAATTTGATCTGACAGCTGAAGCAAAAAACAACGTAAATTACAGATGGTCACCAGCATTTGTCAAGTGTTGGATACTGGTTACCAATATGGGATGCTGGTGTACTTTTGTCTCCACCAGGATAGTTCATCCAAAAATAAAAAATATTTTATCATTTAGTCTTCCTCATGTCATTCCAAACCTGTCTGACTTTTTGTCGCAGAGCATAAAAGAACATATTCTGAAGAATGTTGGTAATCAAACAACATTGGCTGCCATTGACTTCCATTTTATAACACAAAAGCACTGAGACATTTCTCAAAATATCTTCTTTTTGGGTTTCACAGAAGAGTCACGCAGGTTTTGCACATCATGATGATGAATAATAAACGATGACTGAAGTTTTATTTTTTGGTGAAGTATGCCTTTAACTCTCTCAAGCAGCAAGCATGTTCATTAAGCTTCTCCAGCGACTATACGTTTTGCTGGTGAACAACAGCTAAGCTAACCTTCAATGTGAATCAGCCCTAAACCATGCTGGTGTAAGCTCGTCCTTTCAGTGGCGACTTTACACAATCAGACACACAATTACTGGCCACAGCTGTCACGATCATCACTTTCATCTGTATTGGACTCATATCCAGATGCGATTCCAGACTCTCTGAATCCAGGTGTCTCCAATGCGCTCAGAAATTGAATCCCCGGAGGAGAGCAATTGCCCGACTGTTCTTCATCATGACCCTGTCCAGAGTCCCTGTCCTGCTCCGTTTTCTTCTTCTCCTTGTCTGAAGGTTCTGTGCAGAAACAAAAACCGTCCAGCCCAATCTGGCTGGCCGAGAGAGGAAAGCCCCCGCTAGGGGGTGGTGGAGGGTTGGGATTGAAGTCACGTGGTACAGCTGGCATGTTGGCACGCAGGGCGATTTCCAGAAGGCTGTCCTGGGATCCCACTTTAGGGAGGAATTACAAATAATGTCATAGTTAATCGCAAAATCATCCAGATGTGTTTCTATCAAATTAATTTGTGTCATTACTGCATTACTCCTCTTACATTGCCAAATCGATTTATTGGGATGAATTCACTTTAAAATGAAGGTTTGTGTTTATATAAAATATGTGTGTTTGCCATGTTTATTTTATATGTATATAAATGCACACACATACATGTATAGCAAATATTTACATAAAAATATATATCCATTTATATTTAAATATCATTTATATTATGTATGAATACATATTACATATATTTCCTAAATATATACATGTTTGTGTATTTATATACATCCGTAATAAATATACCCGCCACACAAACATTTATTACATAAACTTAATTAATCGATTTGACAGCCACATAATAAAATAAATTAAAACAGAAAAGAAAGAAGCAATTAAATGTATTTATTCCTCATTCATAATTATTCTGTATCCATTTTTATTTATTCTGTATTCATTATTAATGCGTATGCGCATATTAAAAAGCATATAGGGCAAAACATTACAAATAGAAAAACTGGCAAGAGAAAACCCCTTGTTGATAAATGATAAAGTATCAACATAAAAGCCACTTAAAAGTAATTGTGAGCTACCTAAAGATTCCTGCCCTCAAATAAATACTGAGGTGAGCGAGAGTGACTCACAGGGTGACCGTTTATGTGCTTGAGTACGTAGCTCCAGCTCCTGGACGTGTTTGACCAGCAGAGAGAGATGCTGCAGGAGTTCGGCGTTCTGCTGAAGAAGCTGCTGGACTCTGGTCTGAGCCTCCGTCCTGGCGCTGGTCTCGCCCGACAGCTGCTGCTGAAGCAGACTGACCTGAACAACACCAACAACCATAATACATCTCTGAACGTGTCACTAAACAAGGTGGCAGTCATTTAGGCTACATGTTAAGGCATAGAACATCTCACCTGTGCGGAGGCGGCCTGGCTCCTCTGTTCCTGCTGCTGTAACTGTCTCTCGAGAAGCTGAACCTGATGGTTCACCATCAGAGGATGAGAGAGCGTCTCCATCACCAGAATTGGGTCTTCACACACCTGTGTGGAGATTCATGCTGTTTACTTGCTTTAACCAAGTATTTGTCAACAATCGATATACTCAGTAAACATAAAACGGCATTTGCATTAAGTTCTAACTACTTGTGCACATTAAAGTGATAAATTCTGTCATCATTTACTCACCCTCTTGTCATTTCAAACCTGTATGACTTTCTTTCTTCCGCAGAACACAAAAGAAGGTATTTTGAAGAATGTTGTTAACTGGCCCCCATTCACTTGCATTGGTTTTGTGTCCAAACAACAGAAGTGAATGGGGCCCAGTGCTGTTTGGTAACCAACTTTCTTCAAAATATCTTCTTTTGTCTTCTGCAGAAGAAAGAAAGTCATGAAGGTTTGAAAGATCAGGATAGTGTATTTAGAAAGTAAGCAAGGTCAGTTTTGATTGAGTAGTATAAAGTTTTGACAAACACAACTTGGATTGATCTGCAATCAAAATTAATTCTAAAGAAGATAAAAACACTGGCTGTATGTTTGCATATATACTTGCCAAATGCGAGAGATTATTATATCAGTGCTCCACGTAACCCATATCAAAGCACCTTAAAGTACATCCTCAGAAATACATTAAAACTCTATCTTCTCTGATAACACAAACCCCCAGTGATCTAATATGTATCAACATATACAGCCTTTATAATTTATACATTAGAGGCAAGGAAAAGCCATTTAAGATAGTCTTCTTGAATGTACTGTATTATTCATTAAGTCATATCATAGCTGGCAGAAGACTATAACTATTATAAATGTAAACATACTGTAGAAAATTACAAAGCAATACTTAAAAACAACTGGTCGAAAATGACACATCTTTAAACGTTACTTTTGATCATGGCCCATTTTCTGACCTATAAAACCATGTGGGATAAGTAAAACTGTAACATCTATAAATAACAGAGAGCGAGTAACATCCTTTTTTGTGCACAACTTATGTTATATCTGAATCTCAGTATATTCATTAATATGTTTCCTCAATTAGAATTGAATCATAAATATTTTACTGACTTAACCTGCAATAAATCTAATGTGGAAGTCTATAAGACAATTGAACCTTCTGAGTGTGTGCTCGCTAAGCTTTATATTTAAATATCAGGTAGAGGGCTTTACCTTTTCATTTGTCTCCAGGCAAATAGAGTTCTCAGAGCTGCTGCTGGAAGCTGATGGCTCTTCTTTGCTTCTCTCCTCTTCTCCTTTTACCAGCCATGCTGCCAAAGGACAATCATTAAAGGTCAGTGTCACACATCAGATACAAACTGAAAACATCACAGTTTTACAGTCAACACCTGCCAACTATCATATTCCATGACTACATGTCCTGTAGACTCAGAATAAGTTTATTTTTGCAGTGATGCCATGTATTGTATTGTATTCATCTCTGTATGCGTTCTGTACATTTCATACTTTTCTTCTTTTTTTGTGATTTTTTTAATGCAAAACTGCTTTGAAACAATGCAACACTAGCAAAGTGCTATGTAAATAAACACGACTAAACACATAAAGATGATTTTGCTAGATCCATATACAGTATACATATTATACGTCAAGAACGATACCTTCATACAACATATTTTATGCACATAACTACTGTACAAACATATACATTAAATAGATATGCCATCATTGTGTTAGGGAGATTTTAAAGGGATACGTCAGCCAAGAAACAAAACTTCCCCGTGTTTTACTCACCCTCAAGTCACTGAATATGACTTTCTTCTTGAAGAATAATGCAGTCGAAGTTATAATACCACGTATCATTTTACTTCCAAGGGGTAGAATGGGAGTGAATGGGGGGCAATTTTTTTAAGCTCCAAAAAGTGCATCCATCGATCAAAGAACTGCTCGACATGGCTCTGTGGTCTTAACAAAGGTCTTCTGAAGCGAATCGATGCGTTTGTTTAAGAGAAATATCCATATTTAGAGCGCTATTAACGTAAATGTTTAACTGCCATTAAAACATGGGGAAATTTTGTTTCTTGGCTAAAGTATCCCTTTAATAAGATAATGGTCCCCCATGGCTAATAAAAATTCATATAAAAAACAAATTTATAAAATTCAAGAAACGAGCTTCATTTCTGATGAAATAAAAAGTGAGCTGAGGTCACTCAGTGTCGCTCACCGTCAGCATTGTCTAGACTTTGTTTATGGCACACTTCAAATGCTTGGCCCACCGTTCGCACTATCTTCATGGCTTGGCTCTAAGACAAAGACAGCAAACCTTATCCGACATTTATTAAAAATATAAATACTGTCTTAACTTTGCTAAAACAGAGGAATTCATTCACATCAGAGAGAGAGAGAGAGAGAGAGAGAGAGAGAGAGTGAGAAAGGCAAAAAGAAGAGATTGACAGAGAAAGAAAAGGAGAACATTACATTCATGAGTCAATTCCACATTATAGCAGTGCTGTCAATGTGATGGATTAGTTCATTTCAGACCGTCCTTGATGCTACAAACAAAATTCATACCAAAGTGAATCATACTGACTAGCTCAAACCTACCAAATTCCTTTACTAGAAAGTGACTAACAGAATAGATAACCATATTTCCATAAATAAACAAAAAATAAATATGTAAATAAACAACAAAATGATTTCTGTCAAATACTGAGTACTGAATGTTTTGTGAACTTAACTGTGTTTTTATTTTTTATTTAACAGAACTCACTATTAAATGACCTCTTATAATAACTCATCATGTTTTAACATATAGAACTTAGATATACTTCATATACTATAATAATTTTATTTATTTATACTTTTTTATTCTATTATACTTTTATACTATTATATAGTATTCATGAATTTTGGTATGAATTTTGTTTTCTTCGTAAAGAAAACTACCACTATCAGCAGTCAGTTCTCTGTGCCGCCACCTCTTGATCACGCCCAAACCCCCGACACATGCTCGTTCCCCTCTTTCTCTCTCCTATCTCAAGATAATGTTTCCAAGGTCATGTCTTCTAACCACCCAATTACCTGCCCGCTAGATCCCATCCCCACTCATCTCTTCCAGGCCATCTCTCCATCGGTTGTTCCCGCTCTGACCCACATTATCAACTCATCTCTCACCACTGGTACATTTCCCACAGTCTTCAAAGAGGCCCGTATTACCCCGTTGCTGAAGAAACCCACTCTTAATCCTGCACTGTTAGAGAACTACAGACCGGTATCACTCCTCCCCTTCATTGCTAAAACTCTTGAACATGTGGTATGTAACCATCTCTCATCCTTTCTCACCCAGAACAACCTCCTGGACAGCAACCAGTCTGGTTCAAGAGTGGTCATTCTACTGAGACTGCGCTGCTCTCTGTCATTGAAGCCCTGAGACTGGCAAGAGCCGCCTCTAACTCATCTGTACTTATCCTACAGGATCTATCTGCTGCCTTTGACACCGTTAACCACCACATACTCCTGTCGACCCTCAAGGCTATGGGTGTCTCTGGAGTGGTGCTACAATGGTTCAGGTCTTACCTCACAGGTAGGTCATTTAGACTATCCTGGAGAGGAGAGGTCTCTGAGTCCCAACATCTCTACACAGGGGTACCTCAGGGCTCTGCGCTTGATACGTTGCTATTTTACATGACATCCCTAGGCTCTGTCATTCGGAAACATGGCTTTTCCTATCACTGCTATGTGGATGATACACAACTCCACCTGTCATTTCAGCCTGACGACCCGACTGTTTCTGCACGTAGCCGACATTTCGCTCTGGATGAACGACCATCACCTGCAGCTGAACCTTGCTAAAACAGAACTGCTTGTAATCCCGGCCGACACAAGGATTCATCACAACTTCTCCATTCAACTGGGCTCATCGACCATCACATCTTCCAGAACGGCCAGAAACCTGGGAGTGGTGATCGATGATCAGCTTAACTTCACTGATCAGGTTGCCAGCACCACCCGGTCCTGTAGATTCATCCTCTACAATATTAGGAAAATTATACCTTTCTTATCCGAGCATGCTACACCAAGTCCTAGTCCAGGCTCTTGTTCTGTCCAGACTGGACTACTGCAATGCGCTACTGGCTGGACTTCCAGCTTGCACAACCAAACCTCTGCAGATGATCCAGAATGCAGCGGCAAGAGTGGTCTTCAATGAACCGAAGAGAGCACACATCACTCCTCTCTTTACATTGGCTAACAATAGTCTCTCGAATCAAATTCAAGTTTCTGCTCCTGGCCTACAAGAACACCACTGATTTGCCACCCCCTTACCTTCACTCGCTAATGCAGACTTATATACCCGCCAGATCCCTACGCTCTGTAAACGAACGACGTCTTGTGGTGCCATCCCAAAAAGGTAAAAAATCTCTCTCACGTACCTTCTCGGGATCGGTTCCACATTTATGGAATGAACTGCCTGCTGCTACAAGATCAGCAGATTCGGTAGGCATCTTTAAGAACCGTCTGAAAACACATCTCTTCTGTCAACACCTGACTGATTAGTTCTGACTTCTATCTCTTTTCTACTCTTTCATAAAAAAATAAAATAAAATAAAACTTAGCTTTGTATACTGTGGTAGGCTATATAAGACCAGTTTTCTTTTATTGCACTTATGCTTTTTGTTGTCCTTATGTTGTTCCAATTGCTTCCATTGTTTCCCTCATCTGTAAGTCGCTTTGGATAAAAGCGTCTGCTAAATGACTAAATGTAAATGTCATAACTGATGATTGTTATTTGTTTACCTTTTTCTTTGATTTGAAGACATTGCAGCGGAACACGTTGCTTTTTTTGTCTCTTGCTATATAACTAAATATCTTCAGGTCCTGTGAGTCGTGTGAGACATAGAATATTCTGAAAAGAAAAATGGCAACAATGATAGACCTCAAAACTGTTTCATTGCCATGGCAACAACACGGCCAATTTGCTCACGCACTCAGTATGTTCATTACAGAAAATCATAACATGGGCTCAAAAGATGATAAGAAAGCACTGTGAAGTTGTACATTTTATACTAAAACAATATCCCTATAGTTTTGGAATATAACAATAAATGTTTTTGGTGCACATAATATTATGCAGCCACATTCCTTTTTATTATTGCAGTCTATTCTTTTTTTTAAATACAATAAAAGTCTCCTGATCAACACTAATGATATTACCACTAAACATTATGAACAGCAGTAGTTGTTGCTATGGGATTTTGAAGACATCACACATACTGTTCAAGCGTATACAGAAGCAAGTGATTTTGATTTGATGTGTGCCTGCCTGCACATCGATAAAGGTCATCACACCCCAGGAGACCACATCACTCCAGTCATGAGCAAAATTATTCCTCCAGAACTCTCCATGTACTACAGCAACTGGTTTAAATAACATGTCATTAAATTACCTGAAAATGGGGTCCTGAGCCAGTGTCACTTGGCTGTCATCCCAACTGTATCCATATTTCTAAGTGAAATATTATGTCCAACAATTTAATTAAAACATGTTACTATAGTTACCACAATAAAATCATGCAGGCGCTTTGAAATCTGAAAATGCTACCTTTTTCTTTCTCCGCAAAACCACTCTGACACCATCCACTGACACCATGAGGTTGACCTTCTTCTTCTTGATATTCTTAACTTTGAACTCATACTGCAAATAATATGTAAACAAATAAAAAAAATCAAATTCACACAGAATATTGGTCAACCACTATACTGAACAGTGGGGAATTACAGAATATCTTGGTTAAAGTGATAGTTCACCCAAAAATGAAAATTCTGTCATCATTTAGTCACCCTCTTGTCATTTAAACCTGTATGACTTTCTTTCTTCTGCAGAGCACAAAAGAAGATATTTTGAAGAATGTTGTTAACTCGACCCCATTCACTTGCATTGGTTTTGTGTCCATACAATAGAGGTTTGGGGTCCAGTGCTGTTCGGTTACCAACTTTCTTCAACATATCTTCTTTTGTGTTCTGCGGAAGAATGTAAGTCATAAAGGTTTGAAATGACAAGAGGGTGACTAAATGATGACAAAAGATTCATTTTTGGGTGACCTATCACTTTAAGATATGGTTTGGGGGAAATCTATAAGTGATCCATGAATTAAAGAACTAAAAAAAGGCACTCAAGGCATATTATATTAATATATATCTGTATTGGACCACATATCTCAAATCACACAAATTCTCAACATCTCAAATTCATAGTTGATATGATCAGATATCATCCACAAAAAAAGATGATGCTTTTGGATGACTTGCTAGCTCTGTCAGATCCCGGGCCCAGAGGAGCAATCAAAGACAAGGAAATAAACAGGAAATCCAAAGGGGTGGGATTAGAGGCGATGCACCAGGCATACTCAAGTGCATCTGAAAACTGCGAAACCACTTTCATCCGAAGCTATGATTAATGCTACCATTATCTGTTAGTGCAGATTCAGCTAAGGAGTGTGTTTCTTCTATACTGTTTTCAGTTCTAACCCAAAAAATATAGAAATAGAGGGTAACGTCTAAAAAAGTGAGCCTGTGGGGCTAAGCGCTATTAAATATTAGTGGTAAATCTATCACTGAAGAGACACTTTTTGTAATGAAGCAAAGTCATTTTAGCCAAACCCTGCTGCTGCCAACACACTGCTGCAATATCACTGCCATAAATACAGCCACACAGGAACTCTATGAAAAACAATGAAGAGGTCCATATTGTGAGGTAAAAAATACTTGGCTACCATAGCTTTTCTGAAATATCAATTGTCAACAGAACAATAATTACCTTTTATAATGGGAGTCTATGGGATCGGTTGCTAGGTTGCTGTAAATGGTTGCTATGGGCGTGGCTTAATAGCTTCAAGATGATCCTGTGACACTGATTGGTTGTGTGAGTCAAGTGAGCCCACCCCCTTGTCTCTACGACACTGTGTTTCAAAGATATCCACATGGACTTTTTATAATGGGAGTCTATGGGATCGGTTGCTAGGTTGCTGTAAATGGTTGCTATGGGCGTGGCTTAATAACTTCATAATGATCATGTCACACTGGTTGGTAGCCTGATTAAAATGAGCCCACCACCTTGTCTCTAAGTGGTGTACTGCTAAGATATTCAACACGGGACGTTTTTGCCTTATATGGGCATGCTTCTTGTGATTGGGAAATTTTGGGAGGCTCTTACACCCCAGGGGTACAACTTACACCCCATTGTGAGTGATTTTCTTACAGAGCCTGATAGCCTCTTCAAATCGTGTATTATTTTCATGTTTCTACTATATCCTCACTCGGAGCTACGACCCTTAAAAGTTGGGCGCAATTTTAAGTCAATGGGATTTTTCGGGTTTTTATTCGCCCCCCTATCGCACCCCCTCCACCCGATCGCTTCCAAAAGTCATCACACACCATTCCTCAATGGGCCGCTCGATGTGATGTAGTCATTCATGGGTCTACGTCAAAAGCTGCGGTACAAGTAGCGTGCCAAACTTTTGGCGGAACAAGAATAATTATAAGAGGTATGTATGTTCGAATAACAATAGTGATGCTTTTTCAAAGCATCACTAATTATGTTTTATGGTCCATTAAGCAGATTATATTTCATTTAAACTCTAAAAACGTATATAAAGCAATATTGCCCTATAAGGGGCTAACTACATTTAAACCTTTCGCCCACAAACCATTTGAAATTATGTCTGAATATGAGTCACTGTGTGAAGAGAAGTCATGGGTATAGGATTTGGGTATAAATAAATTCACTCAGTCACAGACAGTCTGCCACCAACTTCACGGCACTCTTGCACAATAGGCTACTTGACATCTCACAGAGGTTTTGCTAGCTTCTGTTGCTATTACTAAATTGTGCTGTGTGCAAAATATGAGTTTGAAATCTACCACCTACAGGCAAGATTCTTAAAAATATGTTGGATTAAAGCAGCAAATTCACTTTACATTGTAGCTGCATTGGTTTGTAACAATTCAACGTTCCGTGCTGTCAATTTGCCTTTGAGAAAACAAGGGTGACACGGTTCACTCTAAACATCTCACTAGCTGCTAAACACAGTAACAGCTGAGAAAAACATGAAAATGAAATTTACTGAATGCACAATATTGATTTGAATGTCTACCAAAGCATCTGAGGTGCTGCAATTACACTCATTATACCGTTTTTACAATGAAAGAAAAACCATACACACTAATATACTAATTCTTGAATATACTAGTTCTTAGACTAAAACTTCAAAAAGGAGATCATTCTTTTGCTGCATAAGATCTGTTTCATACCGTTTTCAAAACGTCATTAACTGTGAATCTTTATGAAGGTCATCTTGCTGGAACTGCACTTACCCGTATTTGTCTCATAGCTGCCAGGATTTCTATCCTGCTTTTAGGTCGAACGATATCAAGACTTCCGATGAACTGCAGCAGAGGATAACAGAAAAAGTAACATATGATCAAATAAAAAAAGTTAAAGAAAAAGTCAATAAAAATTGCATTCATGCAACAGGTGCGGTCCACGGACATGTATGTTGATAATACTGTAAATTACAGTGTGTTACACCTAATATAAATCAATTAAAAGATAAAACAATACAATTCATTATAATTACAAGAGTCACAAAATATTGCCATCTTGGGGCTATTTATACAGTAAGCCAGTACACAATGTGACATCATGTGCTCTGTAATGTAACGTGTGAGCCTCTTATAAATGTTGTTGTGATTTATTAGTACGCACCTTAACCTCAAACGAGAGCCCATGCTGAAACTGTCCTTCATTATCAGCAGGTATCCTCGGTTCTATCGAGTCGTCTACTAAATTATATTTACTCTTTTCAAGCATTGTTATATTAATGCAAATCGACTTCTTTATTTACTCAAAACATGCTTATGCCTCCTGACCGCACAGCTTTCCGAAGGTTTCAATAAAGAGATGACCGCAATGATTTTCCTTCATCGGGGATTTCTGCATCGTTTATAGTATCATGATCTCAATGTCTTGTTCATAGCTGAGAAGGTCCGGCGGCACCAATGCGCAGCTGCCTGTTAGTATGCAAAGTCTGGATTTCCAGCAACAGCATCAGTCCTGCATGATGATAAATAATCCACCTGTCTCTATTGGTGCAGACGATCCTCATTTTGTATGCACACGTCCTGCTATGGCGAAGGCATGCCTATTAATATTCATGAGACGAGCCGTGGCCATTCGAAGATAATCAAGCAACATTTGAATTTTTTTTATAAAAATGAATGAACGTTTGCTATACAGAAGGAAGATTTCCACGCACGACTGATGACATCAGTCATATTTATAGGCAACCTTAAACATAGTAGGATCTGGTTTGTGTAAATCCTCTCTGTCAGTTGAAGTGAACTAGTCGTGAAATGCTGACATCTCGTGGTTAAAAAGGGCAATGCAGCGCCAGGTTCATGCATGTGGCTGTTGTCATTTTTAGCCATACATTTCATGTCTCAAACAATCTATTGGAATGCATCTAGTTTTCAAACACACAGTTATTATTACAGCAGAGATGGGCACTCGATTTAGTGACTCGCACTCGAGTCGCACTCAAGTCGCATTTTAAAAGACTTCAGACTCGACCTGAAATGACTTCAGACTTGACTCGACTCGACAAAAAGGACTCGTAAAAGGACTCTGATATCATAAGGAAAGAATGTGTATAGCGGTAAATAGAACTTTTATCATAGAATTTCATGACGGACGTTTCACTGCGTATTCCGCTTAAACTTCAAAAAAAAATATTTATATTCCATTCTTTTATTGTACAACATACAATATGTATTTCTTTGCATTGCATTTTTTACATTCTTGTCTGTGGTGCAGAACATCTAACACTTTCAGTTTCACTGTGTTGGGAGTGGGACATGTATCTTCTTTATCCACTAAAGAAACCTTCTATTAAACAGCTACAGTAAGATACAGACAAAACCATACATTGACAGGTGACGTCACATATCTTTTACCACTGCTATTTTAATCTTTTTTTTAATCAATTTACACTTAGAATTCACCTAAATAATGTATCATACCTACATTTTAAAATGTATAAGAAGTTTTTAATACTTTAATGCCTACAACATTCCCTAATGCATCTGTGTTGTGTCATTGCTTTAAGGTGGATAGGAAGGTAAAGTAAATGGGGAACAGTAAAAAACCCTTTAAATGAATTAAACATGTCACCAAAACTCAATTTCAAACTTCAATACAATCTTCTGTTCTTTGTTCTATGACAGGACTGTTTGATAGCCTGTTGGTAGGAGACAGGGGTTCCTATGTATGCCAGAGGTTTTTGCTATCCTGACCACAGAACCACTTCAACATGGCCCTCAGTCAAACCAGAGTCAGGATTGAGATGACCATCAGATTGTTAAATGTACACTTCAACTGACTACTAAGTTCACATATTGGCATTTTTTTCATTTAGCCTTCTTTATTTAGAATCAGCTTCTCTAGTGTATTTTGTTCACATTTCTTCTGTAACCTATGGAGGTAGACACTTCAGTTTCTGGCGAAGGTTGTGAAATGTCCTACAATAACAGAGACAGTGATGGGAAGTTCGGATCATTTTACTGACTCGGACCTTTGAGTCTCGTTCAGCAAAATGAACGAATCTTTTTTCGAGTCATATCGTTCATTTTAGCAAAATATAATTAAAATGTTACATGTTACTTTCCTAACACATCTACTACTTATGCAAACGTTGATCACATTACAAACAATACAAAACTATAATGCTATGAGAAACAGAAAAGATTAATTCATTGTTTACCTGGGTCTTTAGTCTATGATTAGCTCACCACCTCTTATCTGACAAAGTCCTCGGGTTTGACTCGTTCGTTCATCACGTGACAGCTTCGTAAGCTAAACCAATGCAGTCTGAGCCGGAAAGAGAATTGATTAGTTCACCTCTCGAGTCTTCGGGTTTGAGTCGTTCGTTCATCACATGACAGCCCTGTACGCTTTACCAATGCAGTCTGAGCCGGAAAGAGAATTGATTAGTTCACCTCTCGAGTCTTCGGGTTTGAGTCGTTCGTTCATCACGTGACAGCCCCGTATGCTTAACCAATGCAATCAGAGGCAGAAAGAGAATTGATTAGTTCACCTCCCGAGTCTTCGTGTTTGAGTCGTTCGTTCTTTTGTCACGTGACGTGACAGCTTTGGACAGAGAAATTAGTTAATTTACTAATTCCAGTACAGGACCCATAGAATGTTGCACATGCGCGACTGAACGAATCACTCCCCGAGACGACTCGTTCTTCCCGAGTCACATTAAAGATTCGTTCAAAATGAACGAATCGTTCAAGAACGACCCATCACTAAGAGACATCAGTAACGTAAAATATAATCCTCACATTCACACGTGTGCCATATTGAATAGGAGCCTACAGTACATTGCCCTCTTTAACTCTAAAACACTTCTCTCTTGGGTAGACAGCAGAAACAGTATTAGTCCGTGGCTGAAATACATTTTTGTGTTACTAATATTTGCGCATAATTATTTCATAAGAAACATACGGAACTCCCTCTATCATGTTGAACGCGATTGGTTTTGCGATGCCGACATCACTCGTTCATGTGCACGTGCGCGCAAACTAATCTTAGCTTCAGGATCAAAGCTTGAGTTGACAAAGAAACCCCATGAGCTGCTTCATGGTACCAACAAAGCTTGATCACGTTGGTTTGGTTTTGTCAACCCAAAACTAATCCTGTAACCCTGAGTTTGTTCAGCAACATTCACGGTACAGGCCCCAGGTCCGTTAGCAAGCTAGGGTGTATAAATTCAAAACACTTGTATGACTATTAGCAGTCTGAGTGCACAAAACAGATAAACGCACAGATATTAATTTTCATAATTAATATATATTAAAGTCGCAAAAAAAGACAGTACAGATAAACGTAAGTAGCTTTAAATGACACAAGCGCATTCTATTACAATGGGATTTAATCTGTATGGGAAGTTGCTTTTGTCGGGAACGGGGTGTGAAGAGACCCAGGCGCAGACAGCGGTAAGGGGTTAACACAAGACTTTAATATAAAGTAAAACAAAAAACCCACAAGGGGGTAAAACAACAGAACAAGGGTAAAACATAACGGGTAAACAGGAACATAAGCTAAATACACAAGACTCGACTACAGCTAACACTAGATATAAGAAACAACTAAATAGACTAGACTTGAATCCAAAACAATACTACATGGACCACCACGAAACCAAATCAATCACAATGAACCAGCACATGACAGAAAACACAGGGGCATTAAATAGGGAGACTAACAAAGGATAATTAACAAGGGACAGGTGTCGGGAATGAAACACTGATGGGAAGCTAAACGAGGAAACGAGGGGGGCAAGGTCAAATACGAGACCAGAGAGAGCGCATGTTATGTCAGAACCAACAATAACATGTCTCTCTCCACACAAAACATGAGGCTCTTTACCCTGCGGTGACGTAGTTTTTGACTCTTGTGAAAGAACTGTAATATATTAATTTGTGTTCGTGGACAAGGTGGCTTATTCGTGTGAATTCCTATTTCCTAAGATCTCATTCGTATGTTTTGTAATGATTTGACTTTGCCCCGTTAGGTTTGTGATGTTGGGTTTAGGGGTGGGGTTAGAGTAGCCATTTATCATAGCTTTGCCACCTGTGAAACTCGCATTTTTAGCTAAATTAGCCTTTGCGGCTATGTTTTTAGGGTTTGGGGTGAGGTAAGGTGTTGGTTAGCCACCACCTAAATTATGTATGCCTTCTTTTGATATCAGGTTATAAATATGTGTACATACACACACGGTCTGTGTATTAAAAGTCATGCTGAGTGACATGAAAAAAAAGTTGTGCTGAGAGACACAAAAAAGGGGAAGTTCGTGTCCATGAACACGAATGAATAGATTCCAAATTTCGTGCCTATGCCACTGGATCGAGACCGGATTGGGCAGCAAGACCATGACAATGGATGCTACATTTCTCTTTCAACAATGCCAATTTCCAAAGCCATGACATGGCTCCCTTTTACCACCAAAACCGAGATGTCAAGCCCACAATGAAAGATGTTTTAATGCCGCACACAATCAAGCCTACAATTGTTTCATCAGCAAAGTCAATGATTGCTAATTTCATGCTGTGTTGAAGTCCTAAGTGAACAGAAAGTACAGCAAAGGGTCTACACTTCATGCATGAACTCCCTGTAAAACATAGTTACCAAATCCATGTTTTTTTCCCAAATCCTTGTGTAACTATCAATTACAGTTGTGGTGCAAAAGACGTTCTGTTGTCTACCATGACTAACATCCTTATTGTTGCTGGTTTGATATTTCATGCGGCTTTGTCATGGCTGCCACCATTTATAGAGACAAGTAAGGCCATAATGTTCTTTTTGTGTTCTTTTGGCTAAGGGTCTAACACTTGAGGTGTTGAGAGATTTGCGTCATCTTACTGAACTTGGTTGTGATGTGACTATAAATACATACACACACAATAACACAGCTAATGTGCTTAGAACGCACTGTGCCTATTGACTTTTTATCTTATTACTTTCGGGGAGCCCAAAAACTTTTTATTCCACATTTGCTATGAATTTGACCTCAGATCTGATTCATGCCTTCAGATCAACAACTGCCTCATTCTGAGCCCAAATAAGTGATAAAAGAGAAAGGAAAAATGGGAAGACAAACACATGGTATGTGGTCTCTCATTTTAACAAATTTTGTATTTTGTAAAAGCAGCTAAATGAAGCCAATCAGCTGTTATTGTTTCATCTTCAATCAATCCAAAACACCCACTAGAGGCTTACATTTGAAAATAAATCGAATTATATTTATTCATTTTATTTTCAAAGCAACATACAAACGTGTTTAGCAACCATAAGACAGTTTAGACACTAGCTATAAAAACTTCCTGGTTTTAATCTCAAAATGTGTTGGGGAATAAACGGTATTTACAATAAGGGTGGAAAGAAAACACAAGCTAATTTCTTAGAATTCTGTTCCCTTTCTTTTGTTCCTCTGTTGTGTCTGCATGCACAACACCATCCTCCATAAATAGCCTTGAGGAATGATTAACATATGCCAAAAGGTGAGTGGAGTATATGCCACTTTAATCATCAGCAGTGAATGAAGGCGGCAGTATTTACAGCAAATAGAGAAGTCAGTCTGACGTCATTGTTGGTTATTTCATCAACACATACAATGACTGGAGTGCTAAAATAGCTCACTGCATACTTGGTCAACATTAGAACAAGAAGGAAATGTCCACCCATTGTAAGAGAGATGCCCAGGAAACATTTAGTGTGGACTCATCTTCTAGAAATGTGTGCCGTCTATGTTACAGAAACCATAGTTACATTGTACATCAACACCATATTTTAGCAATGATCCCTAAATGAAAAGTTCAGATGCAAAACCCTCTAAAAGCCACCTCCGTCAAAAATGAGATTGTGATGTTGAGTGAATGCTCTCCACAGAAGCGATACGTTACTTAAATCATTTTGCTTCAAAACCTGCTAAACACCACACTCTGTCCGGTCTGAAATATTTGGTGTTGCTGAAAGTCTGATGAAAAGCCTGATGAAAAATGCTCATTTAAATGAAAAGTCATCTGACGAATTTAGATTTAAAGTGTTGATAGATTTCCTGAAAAAAACATAATTTTTATAAATCACAAGTTTCATCTTAAACAGACTACGTAGCGACAGTAACAGATATGTTTAGAAGCTTTATTATTTTCAACCCAGAGTTGGGTCAAAAAGTGACAAACCCAACCATTGGGTTAAATTTACAGAGAAAATGGTTTATATTTGACCCAACTATGGGTTAAAATTAACCAGTATTTTTGGGTTGAATCAAACAAGCATTGTCTCTTTGACCCAACTCTGGGTTAAGTTTTTTTAGAGTGTATGTTTTTTTAGTGATAGACACCCTTAAGGAGTTACAGAGTTGTGGTCTACAGAACATGTAGCTATTTGAAAACATTGGTTAAAGAACAAACCCCCCCCAAAGATAAAAGAGCAAAAGGAGTATAAGTAAAAATGCTTGCCATCACTACACAGGAGAAATAAACAAGCTCCTGCAGAGGCGTGGAGTGGGTGAGATGAGTGGGCCACATGGTTGTCATGGAGACCAGCCTCCAAGAGCTTTCCTGGAAAAACACCTCTGGCAAGCTGTGTCCTCTGGAAAACCTGAATTGTCCTCTTGGCATTAATTGCGCATTTCTGTATATGCGTAATATGTAGATTTAAAAGGTTTTTAAGGTGGCGGGCTTTGTGTTTATGAAGTGACTAAGAGCCTCCATTAACCTCATGTGAGGGTGTAAGTGGGGTGTGTGTGGGCAGAGGGGGAACAGCTCTTACGTGTTTCAAAAGCACAATGAAACACACATTTCCCTTTAGCCACAAAAACATAAAATAATCTCTTCAATATTAATAAACAAGATTTTGCAAATCAAATTATTAGCCTACTATTGAAAAAGATGCAAAATGTTTTTATGTAAAAGTTTATTGAAAGATTATTTTAATACTTTTTTTCGTTTCACAAGAATATTCAATAAATAACCACATTTGTTTATTTAATATAAATAACAGTATAGTCAATATAGTTCTTCAATAAATACTCACGAGGCAATACAAAACACACACAAAAAAGACAAAAAGTGCAAAAGTTGTCCCACTTTCACAGTTATTCTCCAGTGCTACAGTACAAACTTGATCATCCTTTGTTCTCCACTACAGTACAATATTTACAAATTTCCAGAGCCTGAGCTTCAGTCCTCCTTCCAGTCTAATCTTTGAGTTTGAGTTTCCACCACAAGAACATCTCAGGAAACAGGCTGAGATCAAGCACCAGCTGTAACGTCACACAAACTCTGTGTTCGTCTGTGACACATTCCATTGCCGCTGTCTCTAGATTCGCCTGCACTTCATCCATGGGTGGTTTGGCCCGCATGTTGTGCGATGAGTTCCTGGTAGACCGTTGACTTGAGGAAACGAGGGTAGCAGTCTTTCTCCATCAGGGTGTAAATTTTACTCTGGGCTATCTTAAAGCAGGTGAAGGTGGGGTTCTCCACATTTCTCGAAGTGATTGTTTTTGTTTCGTGATCAAGATTAACCTGAAAACATAAGGAGGCATTTTTTTAATTCATATTCATGTTCTTGTACAAATCATACTGTATATAATCTAAAGATTCTTAATGAATGTCATTGGATATTTACCTCTCTTGGTGCGTCAGTGCAGATGAACTCCTCGTAAATTTTCCTGGCCTTGGAGCACAGCTTGGAAGATGGCTTTGTGTTCTTGTAGTCCTCACAGGCCAGATAGAATGCGATATTTTCCTCACTGTACTCAGACGACAGGAACGCTCTGAATGCACACAGTCCCTCTGCACAGAAACATTAGGAAAACATTAGACGACCCTGAAGTCTCACATTCCACAGCCTAGAAAGAGCGAGTGTTTTTGTATTCATTGCCTCTGAAATCAACTCACCTTTGTGAGCCAGGAGGTCATGGAAAGACTGGCTCCATTTTTCTCTGTCTTCCAGTGTTAGTTTGTCGGTTTTATGAGAAAGGCCCATGTTCAGCTCTTGCTTCAGGAGAAAACTTCCAAAGCGAGCTTTGAGCTCCTTTGCCCTGAAAGGAACAAACGCAACCATTATTTCATTGGTAAAAAGCACTTCAGTCACACAACATCAATATTATTTTTAGCAATGTCTTTTTCCTTAATCCATCATTTTTCTCCTTAGAAGACTCTAAAGTGATATTTCCACCATTCCTAAAAAAGTTAAAAAGTAATTTATCACAAATGTGAAACATACCTTTCCAGACAGGTGATTGGCAGATGTTCGAGTGATCGGCACATGTTAACGGTCCAGAGAAATCCCACTATTCTCTACAAGTCGCTTGTCTTTTAGTTTTGTCTGACACTTTTGCCTCTGTATCAGTGTCAGCAGCGCTGCAGCTATTTATACAGTTTCCCCTGAACAACGTCACCTGCCTCAGCCAATAGAACGCGAGCTGTGAAGGGAGGGGGTTTTTATGCCCCTCAAGCAGCCTTCAGTCTCTGGTGATTCATTTCCATTACCACTCTTCTTCCTTTTTCTTCTGTCCAATTTTCTCCAGGTGTTACAAAAATCAATGCAAATGTAATCAATAATTGAAAATGCAGTTTCTTGGGTTTTTGGCTGACATTGTGGAATTTACTTTATGATCGTTTTATTTTATTATTTGATATCAAACAGCCACATACTGTATGTCAAACAATATGTTACAAAATGAGTTTACATCGTAACCTATGTGTTCCATGCAATACTTTACTGTAAAAGAAAGTGAGCAACATTACACAATATGACAGTTCAGATAAAAACAGCTCCTTAATGTAACATCTGCACATCTACAGTACAGTATCTAAATACAATGATTCGATATTCATTTGATATTAAAAAAGATTTAGGGTAACTATAGTATCCACACAGAAAACATTAAAACAAAGTAGTTGATGCGGAGCAGTTTGTACATTTTAACAACATCATATTGTTGGTTTTATAAATCGACTAGTACATTGTTAAATGTCAACATTTGACAACAATTTTGAAACACAATCACATGTGGCACGGGGGCTGGGTGGGTTTTTCAACGAGGCTGATGTTTCGCATGGAAATATACTGTATTTCAACCACATGCCTGGGTAAACAGGGTCATTTGTTGCATGTAGGAAGTGAGGGCCAATTTCTCTGCAGACAGGAGGAAGCCCGCTTACACGCTTTACAACCCCTGCTGAGGTCACGGCACTCTCGTTGCGTGAACTCGCCTGGCATTCAAGAGGAGGGGTCTTAAAAGCATTGTCAGGAAACAGGGATATAGGGGAAGGAAGGATACATAAGTAATGTGCGGGAAATGTGTGGAGGGCAATGTCATTATATTTCAAGGGCAATAGAACTGAATCTGTGCACTTTATATTTTATGATTTCCTTTTGCTATTATTGTTCCAAATGCCCTTTTGGAGTAAGGCAAAAAATATATCTAATGGTTTTTAATGCCCTTGAAATCTTAAATGACTCAAATATTTATCCAGAAAATAAATGCTTTCATATTCCCTTTTGGTAAGCATTGAGAATTTTAAGGTTTTAAAACTCTACTATAAGGTTTGTCTTCTGACGTGTGTAGTGCATTCATTTTAGGGTGAATAAAAATAAAAGCCAGACACATTTTCTTAATGCTCTAACATTAATGTGGTCCTTGCTGAGAATTTAGTATGACATGCTAAATTGACTCTTAATGTAATATCATTGCTGTTTTGTAAAAACAATTGCAATATTAAGGAGCTCTCAGCCATTACAGGCATAAATAACGTGATGTGTTTTCCTGGCTTTGGTATTGACTTTTAAGCAGAAAAAAAAACATTTTACTCCAGCGACTGTGAACTTTATTACATTAATTTAGAGGCCAATGTAAACATGATTTGTTTGCGAGCGCTCGGGCAAAAAAATAATGTACAACATTGTGAAGTACATTGTGGAAAAAACACTGCATGGATAACAAGGCTTTAAGAATTTTAGAATGGTCAACATCTGCATGAGAAAAAAAGTCCTGAATTGTCACAATAGTTTTAGAAAACAAATATATAGTGCTTTTGACAGCCTTATAGTGCCAGTGTACTGACCACACGCTATTGATATAAAAGTGATTTAAATTAATTGATAGGAATTTTTAAGGAGCTGTGATTGATGCGAGCAAATAAGGGAATTTTACAAACTCTTTTGGGTATTTTTAAAGAGGCAGTCTAACATCTCATCTGAAGGATAATCCCTTTTCTACAGTATATTGAGACATTGCTATACATGGGGCTTTATTAGAGCCGCAACATTAAAGTGATAGTTCACCCAAAAATAAAAATTCTGTCATCATTTACTCACTTTCTTGTGATACTGTATGACTTTCTTTCTTCCTCAGAACACAATAGAGATATTTTGAAAATGTTGGTATCTGGCCCCCATTCACTTGCTTTATTTTGTGTCCATACAATAGAAGTGAATGGGGGCCAGTGCTTTTCGTTTCCAACTTTCTTCAAAATTTTTTCTTTTGTGTTCTGCAGAAGGAAGAAAGTCACACAGGTTTGAAATGACAAGAGGGTGAGTAAATGATGACAGAATTTTCTTTTTTGGGTGAACTATCACTTCACCATTTTCTTCTCTGAGATGTCATTTCCTGGCACTAACCAGGCTCAGTTCTGCATAACCTGAGGGGTATAGGGCGACAGGGTGCTGGTGCCTGTGTTTGGGCGCCAGTCATGCATACTTCCGAAGTCTATTCTGCTAAATAGCTGTTGCAGGAAAAGTGCATTTCCCTAAAGTCTGACTTCCTGTTTGAGTAAACAATGGGAATAATTAACAAGGAATTGCTGAACCACAATGGCATTTCTATTTAAAGCGTTGGTTAAAGTGCTTCTCTGGAAGTGGGTTTGTTTCACAAATGAAGGGTGAAGGCGTGTCATATTCATTTTTTATTTTTGTCCTTTTTTAGGTTGCAGGTTTCATAATCTTATTTATGGTGTAACGTTATGAATAGCGTATCAATGTTTTATTCAAATATCTGTTATGTGAGCTAAAAGAACATGACACATGTTGCTAAATCAATATGCGCAAACAAAGGTTTTCTTATTGGATCAAATAGGTCTATTTGCAGGCCTGTAATTGGGGCAAGTTTAAATCACTAGAATGTGGAATTTCTGTCATCTTTATTTTTATGAAGCATAATGTATTATATCTGAACATGAGAGATATTCTGTAAAAAATGCCATTGAAAACCTTCTAATCATATTATATATTAACAATAAATGATGTGTGTGCTATATAATAGACTGTTGGGTCAGGTGTACAATGTCCTTCAATGAGGAGAGAAAATAATTTTTATCAAATTCTGTCATGGTTTTGCAGGGGCAGAGAACTCAATTGCAGGCAACGGGTGAGGGGTTAGTGAAACAATGATTTATTAACAAAAAATACAAAAACAAAAACCCACAATAGGGGAATATCAACATGGACAAAGGAATAATGATGACAGACAACACAGGAACGTAAACTAATTAAAACTGGACAAAAACAACACTTGACAAGAACTTTCACTGACTATACTTAACTTGACTTGGAATGTAACACAAGCAGGAACATGACGCAATGTCATCAAGACATGAACGAAACGAACTAGCACAGGACAGTAAACACAAGGGCATTATATAGGGATGATAATAAGGGTAAATTAACACAAGGCAGGTGTGGGGAATGAGACACTAATGGAAAGCTAAACGATGAAACGAGAGGGGTGGGGCCAAAGACGAGACCGGAGAAAGTGCATGTTATGTCAGAACCAACAATAACATGCCTCTCTCCACACAAAACATGAGGCTCCGTCATGATCCTGCCACTAGACCAAAAAGACAAATTCAGTCAAAAATAAAATGAAATAAAAACTGGGTCAGGCATGTTACATATATTATTCTGTACATTAACAATTCAACAAGCTTGTCATACTATTACACGATGTTGTGTGGTTGTCACTTCAAATACGTCAGTTATGAAGATTCAAATCTTTCTTTACAGCAAATGTGTTTATTCTGTGTTTATTCATTCTCGTAACTATTAGTTGACAAAACAGGTGATTAAACAACTACCAACATATATTGTTTTGAAAACAAATTTGATGGAATTTCCATTGCAAATATAAAATCTCTCTTGATTTACATTTTTATAAAAAAAAAACTTAATGCAGTTGCAAATGCATGGCCCTTTCTTTCTTTATTTTTTTTGCAAATGATCAATAAAGTAACATTAGAAAACAGCAGAAACAGTATCAAAATATTTATTAGTCAAAAATGATTAGCCAAATCCAAAATAGACTGAAAAGTTGAAAATAAATAATTTAATGATATTGTATTTACATGTAATACCTGTGTATCATATGATCTCAAGTGCATTATATTAGCATGGAAAACCCACATTTGACCAAGTCAACAACATTTAGTCTGCCAGAACCTGGTCCCTTAGTGATTCCACAAAAAATGTCTCTCTGGATGTTTCAGAGAATGCCTACCAGCCACATAATCTACAATGCATATAAAGGCTGAATAAGAGTGTCCCTTGTGGTCTATGAGTAAATTAAAAGGATACTTCACCCAAAAATTAAAATTCTGTTATAAATTACTCACTCTCTAGTTGTTCCAAATCTGTATAAATTTCTTTGTTTAGTTGAACACAGAGAAAGAAATTTGGACAAATGCTTGTTGTCATGGTTCTGCCCCACCTTATCTTGCTTTTCTTGACCTAGTGGCAGAACCATGATAGAACCTCTTGTTTTATGTGGAGAGAGACAGTTTTGGCATTCCATATACTCCCTCTCTCCGGTGTGGCGTCTCTGTCCCCGCCCTTTCTTCTCGTTATTGCTTGTTAATTAGTTCATGTCCCGCAGCTGTCCTCTTCTTGATTTAGTCCCCTTTATATAGTCCTCTTGTTTCATTGTCCTGTGCTGGTTCATTGTCGTTTGTCTGGTGAGTGCCTGTGCTTTGTTAGTCTAGTCTAGTCTAGTCTAGTCTAGTTCAGTTCAGTTATTTGTATACTATGTCAAGTGTTAATTTTAGTCTTGTGTAGAAGTAGTCAGTTTTAGTCCTGTCCTGTCGTGTTTTCGTATTCCCATGTTTTGTTATGTTCCCCCACGTGGATCTTTGTTTTGTATTTATATTTTATTAAATGTCTTGTTAACCCCTTATCCGCTGTCTGCGTCTGGGTGCTCTGTACTGTGTCCTTGTTCCCTCACCATTCGTGACAGCTTGTAACCAGTTCTTGGACCCCATTGACTACCATAGTAGGAAACATTACAATGGTAGTCAAAAGTGCCCCAGAACTGTTTGCTTTTCTACATTCTTCAAAAGATCTTCTTTTGTGTTCAATAGAACAAATAAATTTTAAAGTAAATTTTCCTACAATGGCAGTCAATGGGGTCCCAGAACCTTTTGGTTATAAGCATTTTTCCAATTATCTTTCTGTGTTCCTCAGAATAAAGACATTTATACAGATTTGGAACAACTCGAAGGTGAGTAAATTAATGACATAATTTGTTTGGGGGGTGAACTATCCCTTTAAGTTAGAAGTTCTAAAGAAAAATGTGTATGATGAACAGGAAGTAGGCCCTACGTAAGATATCACGCGCGGACCATGAGATTTCACTGGACCTCTGCTTTGGGGATTGCCCCTGATGATCATCCAATGAATGTTGGAATTACCCATCCTGTGGATAACTGGAAAGCATAAGAAACACATAAGGACTTGTGGGAACACTGCAGTCTTTAAGATCCAAATCATCAGAGGCTGGCAACTGTCCCAGAAACTGTGGGCCAAAACAAATCCCTCAAGCCAGTCTGAAGAGATTTTGGAATAGTTTAAAGGTTCAACTTGCATATAACAAGCAAATGGATTTCTGTAAACGGAGGACCGGAAAAAAGTCAGATCATGAATGCATTGCATGTAAACTACAGGGGTTAAAGCAACTTGAGCCTGAACTTTCTTTTTGCGGGGTTGCAAGAGTAGACAAACCCGCAGGGTTATTTGTCAAACAAAAAAGAACATTATTTAAACATTATTTCCCTTGAAACTAACTAGTAACATGCGGTTTTTGAGCTTCTCAGACAGACGTTTCTTAAACTTTGATGGTATGTGTATGGATCACAGAATGATTCGAAAGAAGTGGGGGCATAATTATAACCCAATTGTGGTATATAAAAACATAGCTTAACAGACCAAATTCAACCAAATTCATCATAATAAAAAAAATCCTACTTTTTAAAAAGAAAACAAATAAGACTCACATTTTTTGGCCTATCGAGGTTGGCATTTTGTAGGGATGCACCGAATGTTCGGCCACCGAATATATTCGGCCGAAAATCGCAAAAAACGCATGTTCGGTATTCGGCCGAATATGTGAAATGGCCGAATACTTTTACCGAACATGACTCGAGAAACGATCAACTAGCAACCAGCGCAGAGAGAGAGAGAGAGAGAGAGAGAGAGAGNCAAATTTTGCACTACAAACTGTGAAACGAAAACAATATAAATTCCTATTAAAGCTACAAAAGTTACGGAGTCAGCAGTGAGTGCTTCTCTTTTCATTTGTTTGAGTCATATCAACCACATAGAATAGAAGGAATATTAGGCTGCTGTCACTAATGTATTGACATCCGATTTATTTCTCAACTTTTTACACTCACTTCAGACAAAAACAACCATTTTTATGACTTGACTCTGTGAGATAGGCGCAATAAGGTGTAAAGTTTGAAAATGAATTAGACGCTTTAGAAATCGATCCTTGATATCTCAATAGCAGTTAGCGCGTATGGCAAGCTGATAGTGTCACAATTCCGCCATAGATTAAACGCGTTTATATCCGACTGCCGTTTTTGATGGCGTTTTAAACAGTATTTGCGCCGCAAAATACGGTGTCGCAATTCCAAACGCCGTAAAAACCGCTCGAAAGCCATCCATAACACCGTACTTAACGGCGTTTTAAAGCGCCCGAAAAGCGCCGCCTTTTGCGCCGCTGTCTTGCCATATGACGGCATAAAAAACGCCGTTTTGGTTGCACAGAGCGCGTTATTTACGGCGTTTTGTCTGTTGTATAATGAGTCCCTCCCGCTGATTTCCACATCCAATAAATTTGAACTGTTCTCACCCAATCACTGATGAACTGAGCCAGACCAGACCAATTTACCACTGATCATTTTACAGGATTTTATTATGTGCGCAGTGTTACCTTTACTAACATTAAACAAATCATTGCTTGCTTTCCGAAGACATGACTTCTTCTCTTTCGAAATGTAAAGCAGTAGCGGTTTTTGGCACGGGCGAACCGGGCAGCCACCCGGGGCGGCATTTTTTCATGATACATGGGGGGAGGCACAAGCAGTTAAAAAAAATTAACCGCCACCGCAATGCGGTTTTCTATTATCTATCATTTCACTGTGTGGGGAATTGGCAAATTGGCGCCCCTGCTTGCTGAGAAGGTGCCATGCACAGAAGCTGTGTGAAATGGCTAATAAAAATAGGTAATACAAAACGATTATGTGGTCACCATTCGAGTGTTTTCACGACGCGTCATCAATCAATACTGCTGACTCGTGAGTGAAGTTCAGAGTAGAAAATAATTAATTATACTGCACGTGATGTTACAGCACATGGCTATAGTGATTCTGGTGTGTGATTGACTTGCATTAAAGAGCTTTATTTTCACAGTTATTTCTAAAGAAGAATCATTTTTTCTCCAGCAAAATCTGTGATTTCCATTAGGTTCAATAGCAGTGCTTACTTTCAATGCCTCCAACATGGCTGACTTCCGGATTGATGACGCGTTGTGAAAACACTCTATTGGTTTAGTCTTGACTTCTGGTTGTGTTGGGGGGATGTAAAGTAAAGTAAAATGGTGTATCAATTCAATCCATTATATCTTTCATAACATAGTTGAGAATCATCTTTTTACAAATTTTGGTTAAAAAAAATCCTGAAACCCAAAAAGTTATTGGTGATTGAAAAAAAATCCATTTTTTTGCCTATACACATAATTTCATGTAATTTTATTTTCACTTATGTTGTTATAATAAAATATAACTTTGTGCAGAATTTTGTGGTATTTTTTTTGGGGGGGGGCGCTCGAAGGGGGTCTCGCCTAGGGTGTAATTCAATGTAGAACCGCCACTGAGTTATATTTTATTATAACAACATAAGTGAAAATAAAATTACATGAAATTTTGTCTGACTATTGCGTTAAAGGAATTAACAGACTGTACTAAAGAAAATAAAGCGAGGGACTTGATTGATGTTAAGGGTTATTCAAAGATGTTAAGACACAAAAATGATCTTACTCTGACTGAAACATCCAAAGTGCGCACACCAGAATGTATGTGTCTCGCAAACATAATTATGTCTCAAGTGAATGCTTGGTGAACTGCCGGGGGAAATATTTGATCCGTCCAGGTCTTAAGGCCTTAACTCTCGATGTCAATCAAACAAATGAAATTAAATAAAATAAACATAGATAAAAATACCTATAGATGTGGGTTTTGAGTTGGTGTTTGCCAAATTTGGTGGAATTGGATGCAGTAATGTGGTTTAAGAAAAGGCATAGTCATGACATTACAATGTATTCCCAATGTATTTCTTTTGTAATTTTCCATTTTATTTACGTCTAAAACATCTAGATTTTGAATGTAAAATAGGCAATTTTTCACTTAAAATTCACATAATAAAAGGATTTTCATAAAAACTTCATTCCACTACTCAAAACACAGTAATAACAATGGCCACTACAAGGATTTAGTAGCTACTCACTGGCTCTCTTTAAAGTTCTAGATTTTATTACAAGTTACAATTGTAAAATTTTGTAAAAACCAATTGTGTTGGGCGCTGAGCCAAAATATGCTTACATACAAATCTGACCATACCATTGTTCTGCTACAGAATTTATTGAAAACTTTGACACACATTGAATGGCTCAAAATATCCCATTTTGAAATTGCTCTGAATATGTTTATGATGTAAGAATTAATTACTACTAACACAATGAGTCTTGTATGGAACCCAAATTTTTCCTTTAAGTGGGTGGGCCTTGAATCTGAATACCGCGCAATTTTGGTAAGTTCATCAAGGCAAGACTGGAGTGACGGCAAGAATGAGTTTAAGCTAAGTAACAATATGCAAGTATGGCGGATGGTGGAAAACGATTCAGAAAAAGAATTAATGATATTCGAGACAAAATGAACGCCCAGTTCAATTGACTCCTTAATGAAGACCCCCCCAGCGGAGGAACAGACAAGTCTAAGGGATAGGTATGTGACCCCATTTAAGTAATGATATGTATTTGGGTATTTTTAAATAATAAATATATATAAGTATTTTTTACCAGTTATTTCATAATCAAAAATTTAATTAATTAATTATTTTAATTAATCACCAATGGATGGTTACGTGGTTAAGAAATGTCAATAATCACAGAAATAATCAAATATACTCGAACGATATAATTGCATATTTAAACGAAGCACACACTTGTGCAAGAAATGCCTAATTTTGTAAAGAGTTGTCACAGGGATGAGGTGTTTTTGTATGCAAAACCAGGTAGCCAGTTAGCATTTTAGCACGTCCGGTTCCATCGCTCAAAACTAAGCGGTGGGTCCCAATAGACCAATTTGGAGTCGACGTCACGGTTACTTCACTGCCAGCTGCGCGCGCATACTGGTTGTATAAAAACAGTGGAAACAAAGCAGCAATGAGTGAAACGGAGGAGACAATTCCTTCAAAAATGTGTTTTTATGTTTTTGAATGTCAGAATAGGAATGGCAAAAATTATGGTATTATTTCCTATGGAATACCGACGTTGAATATGCCATTTTAAGCTAAACAAGTCATTAAACGAACAGGCTGGAATGACGAAATCATCCGGCTCTGTGTTTATTTTATTTCAGGTAAGGTTTTCTATAATCTTTCTAAGTCTAACTATTTTGTATACCGTATCCGTGTAATTCTCTAGTTGTTATAAAGGCCATTATACTGTAGTATTCGAAATAGACTTAGTACGTCCAAAATCGTAGTATGGTAAAATTAGTATTTTCCAAGTACCCGGATGGTCTACTGTTGCCGTTGAAAATTCAAAGGCTGCGTCCGAAATCGCCTACTTCCATACTATATAGTAGGCGAAAATGAGTATGAGTCATGAATAGTATGTCCGAAACTTCCGTATGCAAAAAACAGTAGGCGACATTTATCTATCCCATGATGCCCCGGGGGCTGAGCAACGGTCAAATTTCAAAAGTAAATCAAATAAATATAGCGGTATACTTTAAGGCGGGCGTTCGTTTTTAATATAAGTGCTAATAGATTAATTTCTCGTGACTAAATTATGTTTTTTATCAACGCTCACGTTTAGATTGTTTAGATTGTTGTTAATACGTCATAGGTCAAAGAGCATATGGGTCACATGACCATAAAACATGGCAGACGCAGTATGTCCAAAATGTATTCATACTACTCCCACTCATACTATATAGAACGTACTGTTTTAATGGTCGATAGGTAGGTACTTATTCAAATTCAGTACGTACTGTCACAGTATTGGATTTCGGACACAGCCTAAATGTAGTGCTGTGTCTAACCTTTTCCTTGTTCACTCCATCATAGTGAATAACCACCCTATATAGTGAATAAAATTTGAGTCCGCTATATGGGACAGCTTTCCTGTAGCTCAGTGGTTAGAGCATGGCACTAGCAATGCCAAGGTCATGGGTTCAACCCAGGGGATTGCACATAGTCAGAAACAAATGTATAATACAATGCAATGTAAGTCGCTTTGGATAAAAGCGTCTGCCAAATGCATAAATGTAAATGTAAATATGGGGAAGAAGTAAATGAAAATGAGAGCGATTTCAGGCAATGACGTGTAGCCTGTGTACTGTCTGTCATGGACATTCGACCTGGTTCAAGGTGTTTTTTACAGGTGTGTCTTGTTTTGTAAACAGATTAACGACTCTTATATGTTTGTAAGGTTTGAGATGTTTCGAAATTCAAGTTTCGACTGGTTCAAGGTGTTTTTTACAGGTGTCTTGCTTTGTAAACAGAATAACGACTCTTATATGTTTGTAAGGTTTGAGATGTTTCGAAATTCAAGTTTCGACTGGTTCAAGGTGTTTTTTACAGGTGTGTCTTGTCTAGTAAACAGAATAACGACTCTTATATGTTTTTAAGGTTTGAGATGTTTCGATATTGAAGTGATGGTGGGCCGATTCGCGAGCGAAGGCGCAACAGAGTAAGAGCACAAAGACAAATCACTTTTAAAGTGTCTGTGCTTAAAAACTCCTCCATTTCCCATTATAGATCACACAGGGGTGAGTTCACATTAATTTTTTCTTAACATTACAATTTTTGGCTTTTTGACCTGATAGCTGTGAAATATACAGTATATACCTGTATATATTTTATATTTTCAGATTCCACTCCACCCTGCTGTGTTGTAGTGCGATGAGATTTGGATGAAGAAGAATTAAAGCAAGCACAAAGAGATAATTTTCCTGATCTGCCTGAAGATTTTGAGCTATGTAAAGTAAATGGCCAAAGACAGGTCATCCCTTTGCAGTTGGAAAGTTTGAGTCCCGATCAGATTTACTCGAGCAGTGCATTGGGGAGATCTGCCCTTTACATTCGTGTGAAGGTGAGTGAAATATTCAGTAGAGTTCTAAAATATTCAAAATGTTATTCTGTCCAAAGGCCTTTCCTTGTTAAATCTGCATTATCAGATAAAACAAATCCTTTTTTTGGTTCTCAGTAAGTTTGGCATCTTCATTGAACAACAAAAATATACTAAAAGTCCTTTAGTTTGGCTCAGATTTTAACTCTTTTCCTTTAAAAACCCATGTGACAGGTTGACCACACCACCACAAGTGCGCCCACAGAAGACAGCAGCTTAACTGGCTACGCCACCACAAGTTCTCCCCCAGGTGGCAGTACAGTTTGGGTGAGAACAGTTCAAATTTACTGGCTGTGGAAATTATACAACAGACAAAACGCTGTAAATAACGTGCGCTCTGTGCAACCAAAACGGCGTTTTTACGCCGTCACATGGCAAGACAGTATGGAAAGCCGTTTGGGTCATATTTCTCCATCAACTAGACGCCTGGTTTTACGGCTTTTAAGACATATAGACGCCGTAAAGTACGCCATTTTGTAGCACATGCTCCGTAAATTACGCCGTTAATAACGGCGTTTTAAATGCAATGCGAAACGCTGTTCATTCCGCCGTTTGGACTTCCATAGTATGCCGTAAACTACGGCGCTTCCGTGTAACAAAGACGCCGTAAAAAGCGGCATTTTTATAATATTCAAATCAGCCCCACCTTTTCTACACAATCCAGCCCCTCCAATGAACAGAAAGACCTGTGTAGTAGAATGTCGACCTGAATAATGTTTCCTGTTTTTAACTTTATTGCGAATAATGCTTAGACTTTCATTATGTGATTTTTTTCCCCCATTGGGCACGTTTTTCCTCCTTTTCGTTTATCAAATGTGCACAAACGGCATACGTTTTAGAGTGTGTACGTTCATGTTTGTAAAATGTAGGGATGCACGGAATGTTCTGCCACTGAAAATGTTCGGCCGAAAATAGTGTAACAGCCGACAATTATAGAGGCAGAGAGCAACACACAGGATAGCGTTAGTACACAATTCTTTATTTAACATTAAAGTTTTAAAATCTTAAAACACAGTCCTCATCACACAGATATCCTCACCAATCGAAAGGATGCAGGCTGATTATACAGAGTCACACTTGCCAAATTAACTCCTCAACGCCACGCACTCGCTTGAGATCGCTCACGCAGTATAAGATCTCTGCCTTACATGGCAAAATCAGGAGCTCTCCTAGCCGACAGCACGCCCTACTACCTAAAACATATACCCCCCACTATCTGACTGTCTTCACCGCCGGATACACTGACAATTGTGACGAGCGGCCGTTTAGCGTCTCCCCCAAATCAGAGCTCCCGACCAAAACAGTCTCTCGCCTTTTAGTAGCCTACTAGATTTAACCCGCATCACCTGTATACTTCAATTAGGTCACACACACATATCCTCACCTTACCCCTATGACACATACGTCAACTACCACACTTTCACACCACACTTTATCACAATAGCAAAAAAACTCAAGTTCGATGTTCGGCCGAATATGTGAAATGGCCGAATAAATTTGACCGAACATGACTCGTGATACGATCAAGCTGCAACCAGCGCAGAGAGAGAGAGAGAGAGAGAGAGAGAGAGAGAGAGAGAGAGAGAGAGAGAGAGAGACTTGTTGACTTCCTAACACCTATTAAAACATCTTCTCTAACAACAACATATATTATCCCCCAAACAAAATACAACAAATGTAATCAGGGGAAAAAAGAGAAAAAAAAAAAAAAAAAAACCTACTAATAATAACAATACTAAATAAATAGAGCCTAGCAAACACACATCACCAGTTAACAAAATCTCCCCATCTTCACAGAGAGACAATAAAGCTCCATTAATACACTACTTGAACTCAAATTCAAGAATGTTCTAGATTCAACTCTGGTCGAATTCTAGATTCGAGCAGATTAGTGAACAGTTGAAGAACATTGATATTTCGCCCTTCAGCAGCCAGCCTACAAGACTTCCAAACGGCTAGCTTGGCTTGGTCAATTACAAAATTTGCCACAGTACTCTGCTGGTTGTACGTTTTTGAATATTTACAGCCATACACAAAAAGTGTCCTGTTAAAAACAAAACCCAATCCCTTAAGTATTCTTTCCAGCAATGTAAACAGCGGATCCAATCTAGAACATTCAGTAAAAGCATGGAAAACCGTTTCTGGTGCAGAACAGAAAAAGCAAGCTGCTGAAACATTAGGATTAAACTTGGCAACGTGGTTGTTTTTTGGCAAAGCACAATGCAGTATTCTCCACTGTAAATCCCCAGACCTTTTAGGAAGTGGGCCTTTATAAAAAAGCTTCCAGGAAGGAGAAAGATCAGCAGAAACTGTTAAAAAATCCCTCCATTTTGTACCACATCTATCCTTAATGTTCTCAAAATAATCTGCTTTCACACAAGTCATATAAAGTTCTTTTTTTCCTGCTGTCTGGAAATCAAAATCTTGCAGCCTTTTAAAAGTTAACAGTTTCCCTTTACGATCATCTTCTGAACAACAGACTCTTGGGGACACAATCAACTTGGGAAAAGAGCAATTGGAGGAACCTCCTGACAGAAAACAGTTTACAAACTGGAGGAGTGAGGGGGGAAAGGCTGCTTTCAACCCCTCTATGAACCTCTCTACTGTTCTGATCGATCTAAAACCCACTTGACCACAGATGTCCACTATTGACCTCCATGTTCTGGAGGAAAAATCAACCAAATGTGCCACTTTGGTCAATCCTCTTTTCATAAAAGATTGCACCATTGTGTTAGATGTACAAAATTCATCACCTAAAAAGGAATTATGAAACAGTGGCTCATTTAGGCCAAAATCTTGATATTCTTGCCCAAGTATTTTAAAAAGTGCCCAAGATTTTACCACTGAATCATAAAAGGTCACATCAGACATAAAATGTGCACCCTGACAAGCCATTAAAAACAGCTGTATATCAAGACGAAACCCGCCAAAAGTTCTGAGCAAATCCAGACCAAAGGACACCCATGACCTGAATTCAACAGGGTACAGTAAGTTTTGAACAGTCTTTAACCTCATGGCTTTGACCTTGGCTGTTAAATCGATCAACCCCTGACCCCCTTCATTGACTGATAGATACGGAACCGCTGGGGGCAGCCAATGATAACCTTCCCAAAAGAAGTCCACAAAAATCTTCTGCAAGCGTTGCAACAAATCTTTTGGAGGGTCCAGCACACTTAAGCGATGCCACATCATGGAAGCTGCCAAATTATTCACAATAAGCACTCTTCCCCTGTATGACAACTGGGGCAGAATCCATCTCCATCTCTGCAAACGTCCAGAAACTTTTTTAAAGATGCCATCCCAGTTCTTTTGCATAAACTGATAAGTTCCGAGGAAAACCCCCAACACCTTAAACCCATCCATACTCCAGGAACATTGCTGAGGAAGTTCAGGAGGACCCCCATCTTCCCATTCCCCCAGTAAAAAAGAAGCACTCTTTTGCCAATTTATTCGTGAGGATGAGGCTTTCTGGTAAGCCTCAAGAGATTCGCTTAAATACTTAATGTCTTTAACAGATCTAACAATAACGGTAACGTCATCAGCATAGGCACTAAGTTTAACAGTTGTCAAATCTGTGGTGAATGGGCACACTGTTGAAATACCACCCAGTTTATTCCTCAAAGCTACCAGTAGTGGTTCAATAGCAATAGCATAGAGAATCCCTGAAAGCCCACACCCTTGTCGTATGCCTCGGCTTACTTTAAAAGGTCTTGTAAGACAACCATTGACTTTTACTATACACATCAGTGTACACAGGTTTCACACAGGAAATAAGAACACATCCAAAACCAAAAGCTTTAAGACATTTAAAAAGAAACCCATGATCAACCCGATCAAATGCTTTCTCCTGGTCTAAAGAAACGAAACCAATGTCAAGTTTATGAACTCGAGCAAAAGAAATCAGGTCTCGAATCAGAAAAATATTATCAAAAATGGACCGGTCTGGGATGCAATATGACTGATCCGCATGAATTATTGAAGAGATATGAAGCTTAATCCTGTTTGTTAAAGTCTTAGAGAGTATCTTGTAGTCACCTCTGAGTAATGAG
This sequence comes from Triplophysa rosa, assembly GCF_024868665.1. Lineage (NCBI taxonomy): Eukaryota > Metazoa > Chordata > Actinopteri > Cypriniformes > Nemacheilidae > Triplophysa > Triplophysa rosa. Next base: position 15,930,952 of record NC_079894.1, read on the forward strand.
ACGGGTCGCCAGCATCTGATGTCCTCGAGATCACCTTTCTTGGGTAGTAGGGTTATCACGGCTCTCCGTAGACTGACTGGTAGTGTGCCTTTTTTTTTAGACTCTCTATAAAAACTAAAAACAAATCTTTTCCAATGACAGACCAAAACCGTTTGTAAAATTCTGAGTTTAATCCATCCAGACCTGGAGCTTTGCCGGAGGACAATTCCTGAACCGCTACAGACAAGTCATAAAAGGTGAACAGATTTTCAAGGCTCGCTTTTTCCCCTTCTGAAAACTGTGGTAGGTCCTGAAGGAGTAGGTCAGCCTTCTCCTCATCACAGGGTTCTGCCCTATAAATATCTTCATAAAAAGTCAGTGCATGGGAAATAATCCCATGACTATCGGTAATTTTTCCACCGTCAGGACGTTTCAAGCAGCATAAGATATTTTCTCCACAGTCTGTTTCTCCAAATTGAAGAAAAATGAAGTTGGAGCATCCATATTGTTAAAAGTTAAAAACCGGGCACGGATCAGTGTCTCTTGGGCCCTCTCCTCCAGCAAATTCCGCAGAAGGAATTTATTACATTCCAAGGCCTCTGTAGCCTCCACAGAGTCTCTTTCAAGACTAAGATGAAGGATTTCCTGCTCAAGCTGTGCCAATTTATTGTCCAGGATGCTCTTGTTGTAAGCAGAATAATTTTGTCAAAACAGTTTAATTTGAACTTTCCCGATGTCCCACCACTGGCTCAGGGACTTATACTGTGTTTTTCTCTCTCTCCAGACCTCCCAGAAGTGAGTGAAAGAGTGCACAAAGATGTGATCCTGCAACAACCTACTATTGAATTTCCAATAAGGATGCTTAAAAGTGCTCTGTGCGGTGGTGACATTAACAGACATTAAATGATGATCAGATAAGGCAGTAGGAGAAATGCAGCAATTAAAGAATTTATCTCTTGCACTTTTTTGTACATAAATCCTATCCAGCCTAGCCCCAGATACCATATTGGAATTTATTTTTAACCAGGTGTATTGTCTATCCAGGGGGAAAGATTCCCTCCAAACATCTATGAGATTATGATATGTGATCAAAGACCTAAGCACATCAGCTGATTTATTGTGGGGTTCATCATGATTCCTATCTAGAGTGTGGTTTAGAGTACAGTTAAAATCTCCAGCTAGAACAATAATCCTATCACGTGAAACATCACTTAGAACCATCTGAAGTTTTTCAAAAAAGCAGATTCGTTCTGAACCAATGTTGGGGGCATACACATTAACAAATGAAAAGTTGACACCACGAATTGTTGCATCAACTCTCAACAGACGACCAGAAACCAGCTCAAAAACACTCAGAGATAGGTCTTTAAACTCAGGTGCCAGCAGTATAGCAACCCCTGCACTCACACTCGAGCCATGACTCAGTATAGCCTGCCCTTTCCATTCAGTCATCCACTGAATCTGATTTTTAGCATCAGTGTGCGTTTCCTGCAGAAAAACTACACTGGCGCTCTTTAACATTATATAGTCAAAAAGACAAGCTCGTTTTACAGCATCACGACATCCATTGATATTAAAAGAACTAAGTCTTAACGGTGTCATGAAAGTGTAGGTAAAGTAAACACTCAATATTAACAATCCATAAAGATGGGTCAAAAGTAATCGGGTCATATTCATTTTTTACTGCGTGAAAGCAGGGAACTTCTGACACTGCAGAGCAGCTTCTTAAGGCGGTACCTTTTAGGTTTGTCAAGTTCAGCAAACGTAGCCTTTCTCATAGCCATAGTGCAAGACACTAAGAACAGTTTTAAATCCGGAAAATAAGACTCAATTTTTGGTTTGCGAGCCCCCTTCGTGTCATCAAGGAATTTTTTTATTTGCTGAACAGAGTAATAATTGATCTTATACCTTCAGAGGCAGGTTTTGAATCCCTTGCGTCATTTCCACTGAACTCAATATCCTCGTATTCATTATCCGAATCATCCATTTGAGAATTTGTATCCATGAGCTCTTGAGATGAGATATCATTCTGACTCTGTGTAATTAAATCATCGGTTGTTTGAATGTCAGTTTCGTCAGGTTGCGTTTGTTTCTCATGAAGCGTAACGGTCTCAGGCACAGACTGCGAGAAAACCTTTCCAGTGCTCTTCTCTGCCAGCGGAACAGAGGGCATATGACTCGGCCCGGCCACCTCTTCAGCAGCCTTCTCCGGGCCGTCTTTAGAGGCAACCCGCACCGGTCTCACCTCTGGCGAGTCAGCCGGCGCAGAAATCGCTCCGATCGGCTGGGGTTGCAAAGCCACAGCGGCCGCAGTAACATCCGCGCCGTCTCCCGCTCACTGTTCACTGCATCTGCAGCTGGGGCCACATCAGGCCCCGCTGGCCTGTCCCGGTTCGGGCAAGTTTGCCTAATATGTCCAAATTCGCCACAAATTAAACATCTCATGGACTCAGAGCTAATGAATATTGTATAATCTTTACCCTCAATATTTAATTTCACCGATAGACTTAAAGGATCGCTCGGAGAGTTCAAAATCATAAAAGCCTGACGCCGAAAAGACATTACGTGCTTAATTTCAGGGTTTTTGCATCCAAGCGCAATCATTTTTATGGGACTCACTATTTTACCGTGCCTCTGAAGTATCTGCTCTAAACATTCATTTTTAACAAACGGAGGTACGTTTGATAAAACCACTTTCTTCGATGGACTTGACAAAGGTAAAACGGGTACAAAGGTCTCATTGATTACTAGTCCCGTCTCAATTAATTCATCCACCATTTGGCTTTGACTCAAAAAAATCACTATGGCCTTATTCATACGGGAGGCAGATCTAATATTAGCGCCTCCGACGACCGCACTCACGGCTATCAAACAAACCTCCACCGACACCGCGGCATCAGGCATACATTTGCAGCCATGCCCGAGTGTCAGCCGTGAGAAATCTCTTACATCCGACCCCATTACTCCCACACGCTGACCGAAGTCAGCAAAGGCTAAGTTTATCAACCTACACTAACACAAAAAGAGTTTAAACCTAAAAGAAACGGGAAAAGGTAGCTCTCACTTCAGCAGAGAGGTACTCACTCACGCCAACGTTCACTCGCTCCCAGCATGCACTTCGCAGCAGAGAGAGAGAGAGAGACGCGTGCGTTTTATTACTGCCGCAAACATTTTGGCATGCGTCTGTGTGTGTGTGCGTGCGTGTGCGCGTGGAGCATTTTAAAGTGTCAGAGAAAGACACAGCACGGGACTTGCCGCACGGAAGTAAATTTCCGAATGAAAGCGTCTTTACGGTCGGTAACTTTACTTCAGACGGAAGCGGGCTGTCTGACAGTAGCCCCGCCGCTCGCGACATCCTTTGACATCATACAGTGGTCGCGTCACACAGTTCCCTGTACTAAACAACTTGTCAAAGTATGTTCTGTGCACCTTCTGAGAGAACAGTCAGCTTTTGTGGGCGAGTTTGGAGGAGAGAGTAACTGAAATGGTTGTCAGTCAGCATGTCAGATGTTTTTTTTCTCAAATCATTTTGCAATGTAGCCTATAATATCCAACAGTTTTAGTTTATTCTATTTTTAGCTTATAGGCCTAATGTGGAATGACATTTTTAATTAACTGTTTTGTTGTAGGGGTACAGAGTAACTTACATTACATTCTTTTAGCAGTCAGTTATAGGCCTAATTAATATAGGCTATTCATGAAGGGAGAGGGCTCAATTTTTTGTTTGAATTTACTTTGTTTTGCTCAATTTTATATTAAGTTTTTATTGTATTTTATTGAAAAGCAAGACAAATTATAAAAAGCACATTTTGACTATTCAGTTTGTGCAATAGTGAAAAAAATGGCTTAATAAATAGAAGAAATGCAAAAAAACATGTTCGGTGTTCGGTATTATTCGGCCTTCGGCCAAGTGTTTCACATCATGTTCGGCTTCGGCCAAGAATTTTCGTTTCGTGCATCCCTAGTGAAAAGCATTCACTCTCTCACGAAGGTTCAGCCCCGGTAACGCAGTGACCTAATTATCCAATGCATTATGGTCACAGCCCAGGGCCCGTGCGCAGTGGCGGAGCCAGACAATTTTCATAGGGTGGCCAGACTGAGACCATAGCTCACACAGGGGTAGCACAGAAACTGATATCATCTTTTTTTTCCTATGTGGCAAGTCACTGTGGATCTAGTAGTGTTTCTTAGTCACTCACTCATTTACTTAAACAGGCAGTGATTGCCATTTAGAATTACATCATGAAGATCCACATAAGCTTTTTAATGTATTACTAAACTGATTTAAAAAAAAGATCTGAAACAGTGTGGCATTGCAGAAGGTGGTGTCTTTTTAATTGGTGATAAAGCTCACACCATAATGACAATTTACACGACATAAGAATATACCAGAATGCACTTTTATCAAACAAACATTACAATATCACAGAAAAACCAAAATATAGTAACCTTAACATTATGGGCAAGCATTTCAAAAATATTCCTTTGCAATACTTTGCATATATCATTTGGCTGCCAACTGCCAACAAAACATTTGAATTCCCTTTCAAGGAAATGACACAGACAGACCACCCCATTAACTAAATCAGCACTGAAAGTTGACTTTACTTTTAATGGCCTTCTACAACGCTCTTTTAAATGACACTGACACAGTGAAACTGTTTATATCTTGCAACTTTCATACTGCTAAATTAACAGCCTAAATTAACTTAGCAAACTTTACCATGTCTGTTTCAACTTCAGCACGCCAGCCATAATATACATACATTAAGGCAAGAAACATTTCAAACATAGTGAATAAACTTAATTCTTCTTGTTAACTTACCTGTGACCTCTTCTCTCGCGGCGGGAAACAGACAGTCCTCCGACTGCACGCGCAAAGTCCGTTGGAGCACTCGCGAACAACAACAACACTACTTCTTCTTCTTCTGTAATTGTGTTGGTGGTTGAAATTCAAGTTGAGTGTATTACCGCCACCTTCAGTTTGGGTGGAGAAGTACTTGTTTGAGGTGCGCTGTTGAAATGCGTCCATATGGGAATAACTGTGTACAGAAATGGTTCCGCAAAAAAGTCGCCGGAAAAGCAGTAGGGGGCGGGGGGGTGGCCAAAGATTAATTTATGGTGGCCTTGGCCACCATTGGCTACCCCCTGGCTCCGCCCCTGCCTGTGCGCACCTGGGGTCTGCACCGGAGGGAAGAAATGTTTTTTAGTTAATGACACCACAAAACGTATAAGCAATAAAAAGCACAGATTTTTATTATCTAACCAGAATGATATAATTGGTCAAGAGTGCACGTAACAACGCCAGCGCGTAACCCAGCGTAACGTTAGAATCAAGCGGACTTTTGGAGTAGTTGTCGTAGTTCAAAATGAGTGAGAGAAGTGGCTGTAGTAAATGTAAACGAAAAAGAGGAGAGGGAGGCATCTTTATTAAGAAATGTGCCGTTTATTCAAACATTCTTCAAACGGAGCCAGGAGGAGAATCAGGGTGAAGAAGTTGTGAAAGACGACAAGCAAGCTAACTAGGATCAGGGACCGAAGGAGGCTAGTGTTAGCGGCACAGCACAACTGGAGGACGAGGACGAGCCAGTTTTACCAGTGGAGGCTGCGGAGGTCACAGAGGTCGAGGCCAGCGGCGGAGCGGGAGCACATCTGGAGGCCGCCGAGGCTAGTGTTAGCGGCGCAGCACAATTGGGGGCCGAGGCAAGCTGTAGCAGCGAGAGCAGCAGCTGCAGCGCACAGTGGATTTATCAGGTGTCTGACCCGGTGTTGTGGGGGGCAGTCAACGAAGATGCTCACGCTGTCCTTATCGATCGTGGACCTGCTGCCTTTCATAACAGAAGGAGCAAATATCTCGCCTCAACCCGCGGTGGGGGTTTGGGTGGTAAGGTACTCTCCCTCACTAATGATCTGCTTAGCTGTCAACTCCTAAATGGGGAAAAAGTTCCCAGAGACTGGATCATCTATTCGCCATCCACAGGTAATATTTTTTGCTTTGCCTGTATGCCTTTTTCAACTAAGAAAAATTAATTTGTTAGTGGTTTTTCTGACTGGAAACACCCCGAGCGTGTGCGGGAGCATCAGAAAAGCACAGAGCACTGTAACTGCATGTTAGCATTGCTTAGGCGCTCATCTGTCAGAGGAAGCGGGACTGTGAACGCTAAACTAGTGCAACAGTTGGAAAGAGAGAAACGGTACTGGCAGGAGGTGCTCAAGCGGGTTGTGGTTGTCATTACATTTTTAAGTGAAAGAGGGCTACCTTTCCGTGGCGACGATGAAGTACTTAGGTCACCACCAGTGTTGGGGAAAGTTACTTTTAAAAGTAACTAGTTACAATATTGAGTTACTCTATAAAAAGTACTTAAATACGGTACTTGAGTACTTTTTGTGGAAAGTAACTGAAAGTACTTTTGCGTTACTTTTGCGTTACTATTTCTCACCTAACTGATGCTCATGCTTTTCCAGACTTTGCTGTTCTTTAGTGTTTAACACTGTAATGCATTTAACAATGCTATATAGCCTATAACACACCTTTATTTTCTTTAAAAAACACATTTCAAATATTTTCTGACCAGTAGTCCTCCACCTCATCAGAGATCTGCCTACTGTTGACACTGCTAACTTCGGTGTCACTCTCCATATTTATTGTGTTTTGACAGCGTGGCTAGTTGCACAAGATGGTGCCGGTGAGCTTTTGGGACGGCAGAGTAGTTTCCAGTCGTATAACACTGTGTGGGAAAAGGAGGATTTTTGGCCGACAAATATGGGTGTTTTTTTTTTTATTTAAAAAAGTAATATACAGTATAAGCGATATGACAGATCCTCTTTGCATTGCTGAGCACTTCGTTTAGCCAAAACAACTTGATAGTGTTATACGAAATTATGATTAATCTAATATATAATATGTTACTAATATTATATAATATTATTTTGAGGGGAAAATGACATTTAACATACAGAGGTGGGTAGAGTAGCCAAAATCTTTACTCAAATAAAAGTACAAGTAACTAGAGAAATTGTTACTCAAGTAAAAGTAAAAGTCACTATTTTAAAAATTACTTGAGTAAAAGTAAAAAAGTATGCAATGAAAAAACTACTCAAGTAGCTAGTTACTTAGTTACTTTGTATCTGATTATATAGGCCTACTACATAAAATTAATATTAACGCCAATATTTTAATATTACATTTTAATCAATATTTTTAATTATCATAAGCAGATATCTTTGCAATATACTAGAGAGACTAAAGAATAGACAAACACAGAAGAGACAAGCATTTCTGTAAATTTCATCTAGTCCTGATGTCAATGTAGTTTACACAACTTATTTAGAATAATAGACCATGTCAAACTAAAGCATGAACTAAACTCAGAGCATTTCCTAAGATGATCTAGAACATCTGCAGTGCTCTCTTAAATGAAATACACATTTTTGAACAAAGCTCATGTTTTCTCGTGTTGTGTCACGTGTGTGTTGTGAAACGCTCTTACTTGTAAACAAACAGTAAACAGTGAACCACACGCCCATCAACAAGTTTTCTTCCTTCTGTTCTTCAAATGTATATTTCTGCAAGCCCACGTCTCTGTGTCTGACAGGTAACGCGCATGTTGCTGTGTCTGACGAACAGGTCGCGCGGGTGCGCGCATATGGCGGGCATTTATCATTGCTGGCAAACAATATGACACATTTGCAGTTTTGATTGTATAGATATAGATTAATATCCACTTCATCCAACGCTCTTTGTGTTCTGCGTGTTCTTACGTTTCGCGCTACGAGGAGTGAGTAATCCTGCTTCAGATGATTCAGATCGTGCTGCGAACTGAACAAATCATTTGAACTGATTCATTAGCCTATTCAAATGGTTTTGCCCATTGTTCAATTAATGCTTTCAAAAGAATCGACTCAAAAGAATCGATCACTCGGGAATGCCCGTAAAAAGAGACGACAACCTTGAAATAAACAACGCGTTTTAAAAAGCATATTTTAAAATGAAGGAACGAAGGAACGTCACGCAATGTAAGTTATGTAACGAAGTAAAAGTACAGATTTTCTATTAGAAATTTACTCAAGTAAGAGTAAAAGTACACACTTTTAATGTTACTTAAAAAGTACATATTTTCCAAAATGTTACTCAAGTAAATGTAACGAAGTAAATGTAGCGCGTTACTACCCACCTCTGGTCACATATTATGTTGTATATATGCTGGTATTTGGTGAGGAGACTAACAGATGACAGTTGTTCCTCTCTTTCTCCCGTGCTCCCCAACCCTTCTTCTAACAGTGACCATACCCATATACTGTAAATCTGCAGATCTGTCTGTGCGTGCAGCGCCACAAACAGTCGAACACAGCTTATGTTTACATTCACGTGCAGTGTTGGGCAAGTTACTCTGGAAATGTAATTAAATTACTGATTACTCCTTTTAAAAGTAATCAAGTTACTGGTCTGATTACTTTATTTCAAAAGTAATTAGTTACACTACTTGTTACATTGCTCGTTACATTACTACCCCCCACCCCTCAAAAACACAAAATAACCTCTTTAGCCTTCTCAAGACTAAACTTTATTGGGAAATGCATACTCTATCTTGTCTTTAATTATTTTAATACATTCTTTTTGCTTATTCCATACTAAAGCCTGTCATAAATAATAATAATAATTAAACTCTGAGACATTTTAACTTAACATTTTTTTCATATGTTAACTAGTATTTCTAAACCTGCATATTCCATAATGTAAAAAGTCTCTCCTTAGTTTCTTATAACTTGTATATCTTAACTAGTGCTTCTGCATATTTCTATCATGATTTCTTCATCATTTAACAAATATAACAACGTTAGAGCAGCAAAAACTAGTCTGACAAAACATAACATGTTGCTAATAGCAGCCTGGCACTCGACAGTAGAAGTTGATTCATTGCTCTCCATGCCCGGTGACATTACTTTCTCCAGAAGTTTAACCGTGCTGTACTGCCCTTTCAGGTTGTTTTTCGTGGGAGAGAGGGTTTTGCTTACCTCCACATGACACGCACAACAATGTTCTTGCCTTTGACAGAAATAAACTCAAAATAATGATTGTATTTCCAGCTACAGAACACATACGTTTCTCTCTCCATGCTGAGTTTGTTTTCGCTGGTAGTACCAAAGATTGTCTTGTGATAGGGAGATGAATGGGTCTGTAATATTTACAATTGGAGCATAAAGGCTAACATCGATCACAAGAGGCACCTCAGCCAATCATATCCGGTGTCTAGTCTCCTTGCCTGCATTCCGCGCGGCGATAGCATTGACCGTTACGAGTTTTTAGCTTAAGGTGGCAGGCTTTCCATAGAGTGGCTTTAGTAGTACTCTCCGCACAGGCGCGTTTCAGTTTGATGACGTCGCGGGTGCGACAGGCATCCAGACTTCGAAATTGCTATTTTGCGTTTTACAATTTAATTGATAAAACGATACAACGGCAACGATGTAACGCAGCTGTAACGTATAGTTACCTGGGCTTGGAACTATAATCTAATTACTATTTTAAGAATTATAACGTGTTAAATTATTCCGTTACCAAAAAAGTAATGAAACTACTGTTATGCGTTACTTAGTAACGTGTTAATGCCCAACACTGTTCACGAGGCATGAGACCATTGATTGTTGTTGCGTGTCATGACTTGCACTAATTTCGCGATCTGAAAGTTATCTTCCAAACATGACCGGCATTTGCAGGACAATTGATTGCTGTTGCGACTCGTGACTCGCGCTAATTTCACGATCTGAAAGTTATCTATTGAGCATGACCGGCATTTGCAGGCATTTTGTCCATGGTGGCGAGTGTGGCCACACTTTAGCTCCGCATCTGAGCTCTCGCCTCCCATCACTGTGTCAAGGGTTGCCAGATTTGCGTAACAAAAACGAAGCCGGAACACTGCAAACATGGCAAAACTGCCTATGTCTGACTAGCGACTGTTTCTGCGCAAGCATGAGCGATCATGTCTACACTACTTTTAATTCAGAATTTCACTTCTGCAGTTTAAAAAATGTTCATATAAAATCAATGACTGAAAAGTAACTCGAGTTACTTGAAAAACAAAGTAACTTGAGTATTGATATGTAAATTTATAAAGTAACTGCGTTACATTACTCGTTACTTAAAAAGTACTCTGATTACGTAACGCATGTTACTTGTAACTTTCTTGGCATTCTGGAGGTCATCTCTCAGTTTGATCCTTTTCTCGCTGAGCACATTAATAAGTATGGACAGAAGGGTAGGGGCAGCACATCCTATCTTTCATCAACTATTTGCGAGGATTTGATCAAGCAAATTGGCGACAAAGTAAAAACTACCACAGCTGCAGAGATTCAACAGGCTAAATATTTTTCTGTGATAGTAGACTCTACTCCTGACCTGTCACATACTGACCAGCTGACATTCATTTTTAGATTTGTGAGTAAAGAAGGGAAAATAATTGAACGATTTGTTGGCTTTGAACCAATTGAGAGTCACACAGGGGAGAGTCTGGCTAACACTGTAATGACTTTGCTTGACAGTTTAAGCTTAGATATTGCAAACTGCAGAGGCCAAAGATATGATAATGCCAGCAATATGTCAGGGCGTTATAATAGGCTGCAGGCTCACTTGAAGAAAAAAATCCATTAATCCATTACATACCATGCGCAGCACATTCTCTCAATTTGGTGGGTGTCAACAGTATAGAAGGCAGCTGTCAAGATGCAAGTAAGTTCTTTGACCTCATGCAGTCCCTATATGCCATTTGTCAGACAGCCCCTGAGGAGGAGAGAGAAAGACAGAGACAGCCCCTGAGGAGGAGAGAGACAGCCCCTGAGGAGGAGAGAGAAAGACAGAGACAGCTCCTGAGAAGGAGAGAGACAGACAGAGACAGCCCCCGAGGAGGAGAGAGACAGACAGAGACAGCCCCCGAGGAGGAGAGAGACAGACAGAGACAGCCCCTGAGGAGGAGAGAGACAGACAGAGACAGCCCCTGAGGAGGAGAGAGACAGACAGAGACAGCCCCTGAGGAGGAGAGA